>NC_134363.1:176769549-176894549 GCF_048569485.1 Anomaloglossus baeobatrachus | reverse complement strand
CTTAGTGACAAGTTGCACTCAAGCAACTCAGGAGATGCCTCTTCTGTCCAAGTACTACACTCCTTACCGTTTTCGAGAAGAGCCAACCAACCCCTAAATCAGTGTTTCTCAACTCCAGTCCTCAAGACCCACCAACAGATCATGTTTTCAGGTTTTCCTCAATATTAGACAGGAAATAATTCCATCACCTGTGTAACATTAAGGAAATCCGGAAAACCTGATGGAGGAAAACCTGAAAACATGATCTGTTGGTGGGTCTTGAGGACTGGAGTTGAGAAACGCTGCCCTAAATGCTCCCATTGAGGTCACCACATCTCTGAAATGTCACCCTGCTTCCTTCCAACACCTCACGGTACCGGAAATGGATGGTCAACCGCTCTCCCCTCTTCGAAACCCACGTAATACAGCAATGTCCTACTGATGACCAATGTCTATGGCACGCTCGGCCTGTACCTGGTCTGTGCAACTTTGGCCTCCATTTACAGCGACATTTGCTCTGTCCATGTAATTAAACTTCAGGCTGGAAAGCAAAGTCTATGATGACCTACAAAGAGGCTACGCCACCTGCCATGGTCCATAATAAGGTGCCTGAACTCTGCATTTTGTAGAGCTCTTCCTTCCGATGGTTCTCATTGATGTGGACTGAGGTCCTCAGAGACGGGTCTCTGAGAAATAAAACCACACCTTGCTGGGAAGAGGCTTCTAATCCTCCTCCGCTGCCCTCAGTAACCTGTAATGTGAGGTGGAGAAAAACGTGGTGTCTCTGCCTAAAGCCTTGAATCCGCAGCGCTCGTCTAGCCCAATATAATTACCCGCCAGACGAGAACTGCACGCGCTTGGTAATGAGGAGGCGGCTGCCAGGAACTGAGACACGGGATGAGAAAACCCAGGGTGGAAGAGCTGGAGGTGACTCCGTGTTTGTTCTTCTTAATGACTGCAAATTAACATGATGGTTTCTTGGGTGTCGAGATCTCACACTTACACGAATTGCTGGATTATGGGATTATTTCAAATAAATTGGCCGTTCTCAGCCATTGTGGAAGCGCGTTCTGCAGTCAGCTGGATTCTGGGTCTTGTCTGTCTGCAACCAGATGCCAAATACTGGATAATTCTATCAGCTTTATACACTCGTGGTGGATGTATCCACGATCTGGGGAGATCGTAAGGTTAGGGTAAGGGTGGGCCTACACAGCATGGAAGCCTGCAGAGTCAGACTGTGCAGGTAAAATTCTGGAGGACGTTCAGGCCAGTTTATACGGGCCGAAAATTGGGAACAGTGATCCTGAGAACAGCATGATGTACTGCCTAAGATTGCTCAGTACTCGTAACTAGTGATGAGCAGGCACTACCATGCTCGGGTGCTCAGTACTGGTAACTAGTGATGAGTGGGCACTACCATGCTCGGGTACTCGGTACTCGTAACTAGTGATGAGCGGGCACTACCATGCTCGGGTGCTCTGTACTGGTAACTAGTGAAGAGTGGGCACTACCATGCTCAGGTGCTCAGTACTTGTAACTAGTGATGAGCGGGCACTACCATGCTCAGGTGCTCAGTACTGGTAACTAGTGATGAGCGAGCACTACCATGCTCGGGTGCTCAGTACTGGTAACTAGTGATGAGTGGGCACTACCATGCTCAGGTGCTCAGTACTTGTAACTAGTGATGAGCGGGCACTACCATGCTCAGGTGCTCAGTACTGGTAACTAGTGATGAGCGGGCACTACCATGCTCAGGTGCTCAGTACTTGTAACTAGTGATGAGCGGGCACTACCATGCTCGGGTGGTCAGTACTTGTAACTAGTGATGAGCGGGCACTACCATGCTCGGGTGCTGTGTAATCGTAACTAGTGATGAGCGGGCACTACCATGCTCGGGTGCTCTATACTGGTAACTAGTGATGAGCGGGCAATACCATGCTCGGGTGCTCAGTACTGGTAACTAGTGATGAGCGGGCACTACCATGCTCGGGTGCTGTGTACTGGTAACTAGTGATGAGCGGGCACTACCATGCTCGGGTGCTCAGTACTGGTAACTAGTGATGAGCGGGCACTGCCATGCTCGGCTGCTGTGTACTGGTAACTAGTGATGAGCGGGCACTGCCATGCTCGGGTGCTCTGTACTGCACTACTAGCATGGTAGTAATGTTCCCTGATGTATACACACAGGACGGATAATTCTGAATAGTTGCTCGCTGTGACAGCTGCGCTCTGTGATTGTGGCTTCTATTTCGCACTCGCAGGCGGTCATGGCTCTGACCTTTCAGGTAGTTTTCCCGCAATGCTTTGCGATCTTGGTGACTAGACGAGCACCAGGGATTTCCCTTCACATCATGAAGCAGCCGGTTCCCGAGTGGACAGACCTTCATGCTCCGCGGTCCGGGCTCCTCTGCTGCGCGCTGCTGTAAATGAAATGTATCTCCACAATTAAAGCTCTGCGGGATCGGTGCGGTCGTGTTCACGTGTTTCCATCCATTTACAAAGCCTCCTGACTTAGGTGTTTTGTTTCTGAACGTTATTTAATTAATTTAGTTTTGCAATCAAAATCTCTCTCTTGGGATTGTGTATAATAATGGAAAAGCGATGATGTCCTGACGTCAGGGCCCGGCCTTCCAATGCCCTTATCTAACAGGATTATCGGGATGTTCCGTCCAGTGCCCTCGTCTAACAGGCAATAGATGCCGGATTTTCGGTATATTCCGTCCAATTTCACCTTCTTGGGGAAAGTCAGAGTAGTTGTTTTGCAGGTTTTTTTACCAAAATTTTCAAAAATGAAAATCCCATAATAGCGTCCATTACCGTGCCCACTGAGCTTGGTGCCCAATTTTCTGTAGTTCCTCAGTGTACGCCTTATTCCCACCCTCCATCACCTTTTTACTGCTCGACCTATGAAGATGCCTCCAGACGTCCAAACCGGCTGATTGCCACCAGATTGACCGACTATGTGAATCCTAAAGGGGGCTTTACACGGTAGCGATATCGCTAGCAATTTCTAGCGATATCGAGCGTGTAAGTACCCGCCCCCGTCGCGCATGCGATTGTGATCGCTGCCGTAGCAAACATTATCGCTACGCAGCGTCACACATACTTACCTGGTCGTCGTCGTTGCTGTGACTGCCGAACAATCCCTCCTTCAAGGGGGAGGGACATTCGGCATCACAGCGACGTCACCGCAACGTCACTAAGCGGCCAGCCAATCAAAGCGGAGGGGCAAAGATGAGCGTGATGTAAACATCCCACCCACCTCTTCCTTCCGCATTGTGGCCGGCGGCAGGTAAGGAGACGTTCCTCGCTCATGCGGTGTCACACATAGCGATGTGTGCTGCCGCATGAGCGATGAACCACAATGCTAAACAACCCTTACCGATTTTTGAGTTTGGGATTACCTCTCCATGGTGAACGATTTTCACCATTTTTGAGGTCGCCTAAGGTCGCTGGTAAGTGTCACATGCTGCGATATTGTTAATGACCCCGGATGTGCGTTACTAACAACGTTACCCCGGCGATAAAACATTAACAATATCGTAGCGTGTAAAGCCCCCTTTACTCCTATGTCGGGGAAAAGTATCGGGCATGTTGGATTTTAGAGAGGTTGTCCGGTGGATACGATTTATCTCCTATCCGCGGGATTCTGGATAACTTGATGATTGTGTCCGAATACTGATCGGCACAACAGGGAACCTTTAGCCCCAATGGGGAATTTTTATCCCCCTTACAAAATGGAGCGCCTCCTTTCTCTATAGGGTGTGCCAAAAAAGTACAGTACTTGGAAGCCCCATCATAGAACAAGACCAGTGGTCAAGCATGTGTTTTGGTATGGCTTCTTAATGGGGATAAGTACTCCGTTCTAACGATCAGTAGAGGTCCCGACATTGGGACCCAACAATCAACAACTTATCCTGGTGGATACATGACTTGTTTTCACCAGACAACCAGTTTTTTACGCCCACTCCTTTAGTTCTCGAGGAATATAAGCCACCAGTCCATCAGATATTGGGGTTTGCTTTCGTTTGCAGGATTCTTTCCTCCACAAACCCCAAAAACCCCAATGAAACGCAACCAAAACTGATATTGATATAAGTAGAAGTTCTAAAAGGGTTGTCTAGGATTCCAAAAAAATAGCGCCATATCTGTCCATGCCAGGTATTGCAGACAGAAGTGGTGTCCTTTTTGGAAGTGAACCACAATGTTTATGTAATTCTGGGCAACTTGTCCAAAGTATTAAAACTTTGTGTGATCTTATTTTTGGTTTTGTGAAGCTCGAACGGACGTAGCGAAGTGGAACAAAGTCTTCTCCATGGTCTATCCTAGATCCCAAAGTTAACCTAAAAGAAAGAATTGATGCATTTTCGGGGCTATTATTTTCCAAAATTTGGGGAAAGTTTCAATTTTGTTTTGGTTTTGTCACATACGTGAGTTTATTTTCGGGTCTTGCCTCTTCCCGCAGTATTGCTGGTCCTACTGACTGACACGAACTCTTCTAGGTCGTTCTTCGCCCATTCTAGTTTTCCCTCCATGTCCGAATGTTTACGAGTAAAGAATGACAGGATTAATAATGGAAACAAAGCCATAATCTTTCTCCAGATTCTTTGTGGTGGAAACACAGACCTCGGGCGAAGGCAGTGACGTATGGAGATTCATTAAACTGCGATCCCCCGAGGCACACTATCTCCGATTTTAACTCTTCTTTCGCATGTAGTAACATGTAGCCTGTTGTTGAGCTGTCTGTTATCCGCTCCGAGGCCAAGAACTGCTTGTAATTGTCAACGAGAAGAAAAGCTTTACATGGATCACAAATTGTGATCTGTTACCGCTCCGTAATGGACTCAAAATGGGCTGTAAAAACATGAAGCCTTTGTGCGCTTCACCAAAACACGGTGGAGCGTTTATCGGGAATTGTACAACACTTTCCTGGTGTAAATAAAGTTAAAATTTCTGCCAAAGCCATAAATTGGTAAACTGCGTTCAACAGTTGGGCTTTAATATAGATTACACCACAAATTTGCACAAATAGAGATTTTCCAGTTGCCACAACACAACAGCACCACCATAGTAGTGACGCTATCGTGGCTTTGGAAAAAACCATTACCGGTAAGTAATCATGATTTTTCCCATCGCCACAATAGCGCCACCAAAGTAGTGACGCTATCATGGCTTTGGAAAAAACCATTACCAGTAAGTAATCATGATTTTTCCCATCGCCACAATAGCGCCACCAAAGTAGTGACGCTATCATGGCTTTGGAAAAAACCATTACCGGTAAGTAATCATGACTTTTCCCATCGCCACAACAGCGGCATCAAAGTAGTGACGCTATCATGGCTTTGGAAAAAACCATTGCCGGGAAGTAATCATGATTTTTCCCACCGCCACAATAGCGCCACCAAACTAGTGACGCTGTCGTGGCTTTGGGAAAAAAAAAACATTACCGGTAAGTAATCATGATTTGTCCCGTTGCCACGACAGCGCTACTACTTTGGTGGCACTGGAAAAAACATTACCAGTAAGTAATCATGATTTTCTTCCATAAAGAGCACATTTGCAATACCAGTCTTGGCAAATTTCCCTGAAAATCCAGCGCTTTAGTAATGTGAAGCTCATGGGCTCTAAAGCTAAATCTTACAGGGTCCCCATAAACGGTGTGCTGGTTATAGAACTAATGTTTTCCCATTGGACACCAGGGTTCCAAAATGATTGCACCATCATGTTTTTAGTTTTGCTTTTTTGTAGAGGGAAACTTTATATCCTTGAGCAATTTTTATACTTTTGATGTATATAATTTTTGCTTTTTTTTTTTTTTTTTTTATTTTGTAGAATGTGAGCATTTGATAAGAAGGATGTTGGTGCTGGAGCCGTCGAAACGTCTTTCAATTGCTCAAATCAAAGAGCACAAGTGGATGATTACGGAGGTTCCGGTGAACCGGCCGGTCCTGTACGCACAGAATCAAGACAAGGAATCGTCTATTGGGGAACACAATGAACAAGTCCTGAGGCTCATGCACAGCCTGGGGATAGACCAGCAAAAGACCATAGAGGTAAGAAAGAGGCCGGAGACTATCGCTTGTACCCCATGATTGCCCAGCGATAGGATTGTTTCTCGCTGTTAGCGACGTAAAAAATGGTCATTTGATGGCCGCGCACGCCATTGTGTAAGAAGCAACAATTCCTCCCCCTCCCCAAAGCCCAATCATTCTGCGGAAGCAGAAAAAAACAAAAGCGCCGATCAACTTCTTGTATCATTGATCTTTTTGGGGTTTTTTGGCTATCAATGTAAAAATATTGAGGATGGCCATACACGATCCGATCCAAACCTGACACTCCGCTAAATTGAAGGATAATTTTCTAATTTAGTTTAACAAACTATGGTTCTGGCTAAACTGGTATGGAGGACCCGTCTTCTGCATTTTATCTTTCTATGATGCTTTTGATATTCTAGGGATCGTCGTTGAGCAGTAGGACATTGTCCCATATTTATTCTAGGCTTAAAATGCCCATACACCTTCATGATATCCCTTTCATTGCCCCCTCTTCTTCTACCTACACATGCACCCTCAGTTTCGCTGAGCCTGCATGTGTTCTGAGTAGTTGATCTCCTCTGGGAGCAAAATTCTAGAGCATGGAAATTCAACATGGAGGAAGCCGGACGATGTAATGAGAGCTAAATGGTGTGGACAAGGAGCATGGCGGTGTAATGGGAGAGAAATGGTGTAGAGGAGGAGCATGGCGGTGTAATGAGAGAGGCATGGTGTAGACGAGGAGCATGGCGGTGTAATGAGAGAGGCATGGTGTAGACGAGGAGCATGGCGGTGTAATGGGAGAGGCATGGTGTAGACGAGGAGCATGGCGGTGTAATGCGAGAGGCATGGTGTAGAGGAGCAGCATGGCGGTGTAATGAGGGAGGTATGGTGTAGAGGAGGAGCATGGCGGTGTAATGAGATAGGCATGGTGTAGATGAGGAGCATGGCGGTGTAATGAGAGAGGCATGGTGTAGAGGAGGAGCATACCGGTGTAATGGGAGAGAAATGGTGTAGACGAGGAGCATGGCGGTGTAATGAAAGAGGCATGGTGTAGACGAGGAACATGGCGGTGTAATGGGAGAGAAATGGTGTAGACGAGGAGCATGGCGGTGTAATGAGAGAGGCATGGTGTAGACGAGGAGCATGGCGGTGTAATGGGAGAGGCATGGTGTAGAGGAGGAGCATGGCGGTGTAATGAGAGAGGCATGGTGTAGAGGAGCAGCATGGCGGTGTAATGAGAGGCATGGTGTAGAGGAGGAGCATGGCGGTGTAATGAGAGAGGCATGGTGTAGAGGAGCAGCATGGCGGTGTAATGAGATAGGCATGGTGTAGACGAGGAGCATGGCGGTGTAATGAGAGAGACATGGTGTAGACGAGGAGCATGGCGGTGTAATGGGAGAGATATGGTGTAGACGAGGAGCATGGCGGTGTAATGGGAGAGAAATGGTGTAGACGAGGAGCATGGCGGTGTAATGAGAGAGACATGGTGTAGACGAGGAGCATGGCGGTGTAATGGGAGAGACATAGTGTAGACGAGGAGCATGGCGGTGTAATGGGAGAGAAATGGTGTAGACAAGGAGCATGACGGTGTAATGGGAGAGACATGGTGTAGACGAGGAGCATGGCGGTGTAATGAGAGAGGCATGGTGTAGAGGAGGAGCATGGCGGTGTAATGAGAGAGACATGGTGTAGACGAGTAGCATGGCGGTGTAATGTGAGACATGTAGACGAGGAGCATGGCGGTGTAATGGGAGAGGCATGGTGTAGAGGAGGAGCATGGCGGTGTAATGAGGGAGGCATGGTGTAGACTAGGAGCATGGCGGTGTAATGAGAGAGACATGGTGTAGAGGAGGAGCATGGCGGTGTAATATGAGGAGCATGGCATTGTAATGAGAGAGGCATGGTGTAGACGAGGAGCATGGCGGTGTAATGAGAGGCATGGTGTAGAGGAGGAGCATGGCGGTGTAATGGGAGAGGCATGGTGTAGACGAGGAGCATGGCGGTGTAATGAGAGAGGCATGGTGTAGAGGAGGAGCATGGCTGTGTAATGAGAGAGGCATGGTGTAGAGGAGGAGCATGGCGGTGTAATGAGAGAGGCATGGTATAGACAAGGAGCATGGCGGTGTAATGAGAGAGACATGGTGTAGACGAGGAGCATGGCGGTGTAATGAGGGAGACATGGTGTAGACGAGGAGCATGGCGGTGTAATGAGAGAGGCATGGTGTAGACGAGGAGCATGGCGGTGTAATGAGAGGGGCATGGTGTAGACGAGCATGGCGGTGTAATGAGAGGCATGGTGTAGACGAGGAGCATGGCGGTGTAATGAGAGGCATGGTGTAGACGAGGAGCATGGCGGTGTAATGGGAGAGACTTGGTGTAGACGAGGAGCATGGCGGTGTAATGAGAGGCATGGTGTAGAGGAGGAGCATGGCGGTGTAATGAGGGAGGCATGGTGTAGAGGAGGAGCATGGCGGTGTAATGAGGGAGGCATGGTGTAGAGGAGGAGCATGGCGGTGTAATGAGAGGCATGGTGTAGACGAGGAGCATGGCGGTGTAATGAGAGGCATGGTGTAGACGAGGAGCATGGCGGTGTAATGAGAGAGGCATGGTGTAGAGGAGGAGCATGGCGGTGTAATGAGGGAGACATGGTGTAGACGAGGAGCATGGCGGTGTAATGAGAGAGGCATGGTGTAGTCGAGGAGCAAGGCGGTGTAATGAGAGGGGCATGGTGTAGACGAGCATGGCGGTGTAATGAGGCATGGTGTAGACTAGCATGGCGGTGTAATGAGAGAGGCATGGTGTAGACGAGGAGCTTGGCGGTGTAATGAGAGGCATGGTGTAGACGAGGAGCATGGCGGTGTAATGAGAGGCATGGTGTAGAGGAGGAGCATGGCGGTGTAATGAGGGAGGCATGGTGTAGACGAGGAGCATGGCGGTGTAATGGGAGAGACTTGGTGTAGACGAGGAGCATGGTGGTGTAATGGGAGAGACATAGTGTAGACGAGGAGCATGGCGGTGTAATGAGAGGCATGGTGTAGACGAGGAGCATGGCGGTGTAATGAGAGAGGCATGGTGTAGAGGAGGAGCATGGCGGTGTAATGAGAGAGGCATGGTGTAGACGAGGAGCATGGCGGTGTAATGAGGGAGGCATGGTGTAGACGAGGAGCATGGCGGTGTAATGAGAGAGGCATGGTGTAGAGGAGGAGCATGGCGGTGTAATGAGAGAGGCATGGTGTAGAGGAGCATGGCGGTGTAATGAGGGAGGCATGGTGTAGACGAGGAGCATGGCGGTGTAATGAGGGAGGCATGGTGTAGACGAGGAGCATGGCGGTGTAATGAGGGAGGCATGGTGTAGACGAGGAGCATGGCGGTGTAATGAGAGGCATGGTGTAGAGGAGGAGCATGGCGGTGTAATGAGGGAGGCATGGTGTAGACGAGGAGCATGGCGGTGTAATGAGGGAGGCATGGTGTAGACGAGGAGCATGGCGGTGTAATGGGAGAGGCATGGTGTAGAGGAGGAGCATGGCGGTGTAATGGGAGAGGCATGGTGTAGATGAGGAGCATGGTGGTGTAATGAGGGAAACATGGTGTAGACGAGGAGCATGGCGGTGTAATGAGAGAGGCATGGTATAGACGAGGAGCATGGCGGTGTAATGAGGGAGGCATGGTGTAGAGGAGGAGCATGGTGGTGTAATGAGGGAAACATGGTGTAGACGAGGAGCATGGCGGTGTAATGAGAGAGGCATGGTATAGACGAGGAGCATGGCGGTGTAATGAGAGAGGCATGGTATAGACGAGGAGCATGGCGGTGTAATGAGGGAGGCATGGTGTAGACGAGGAGCATGGCGGTGTAATGAGGGAGGCATGGTGTAGACGAGGAGCATGGCGGTGTAATGAGGGAGGCATGGTGTAGATGAGGAGCATGGTGGTGTAATGAGGGAAACATGGTGTAGACGAGGAGCATGGCGGTGTAATGAGGGAGGCATGGTGTAGACGAGGAGCATGGCGGTGTAATGAGAGAGGCATGGTATAGACGAGGAGCATGGCGGTGTAATGAGGGAGGCATGGTATAGACGAGGAGCATGGCGGTGTAATGAGGGAGGCATGGTGTAGATGAGGAGCATGGCGGTGTAATGAGGGAGGCATGGTGTAGATGAGGAGCATGGCGGTGTAATGAGAGAGGCATGGTGTAGAGGAGGAGCATGGCGGTGTAATGAGAGAGGCATGGTGTAGAGGAGGAGCATGGCGGTGTAATGAGAGAGGCATGGTATAGACGAGGAGCATGGCGGTGTAATGAGGGAGGCATGGTGTAGATGAGGAGCATGGTGGTGTAATGAGGGAAACATGGTGTAGACGAGGAGCATGGCGGTGTAATGAGGGAGGCATGGTGTAGACGAGGAGCATGGCGGTGTAATGAGGGAGGCATGGTGTAGACGAGGAGCATGGCGGTGTAATGAGGGAGGCATGGTGTAGACGAGGAGCATGGCGGTGTAATGAGGGAGGCATGGTATAGACGAGGAGCATGGCGGTGTAATGAGGGAGGCATGGTGTAGACGAGGAGCATGGCGGTGTAATGAGGGAGGCATGGTGTAGACGAGGAGCATGGCGGTGTAATGAGGGAGGCATGGTGTAGACGAGGAGCATGGCGGTGTAATGAGGGAGGCATGGTGTAGACGAGGAGCATGGCGGTGTAATGAGGGAGGCATGGTATAGACGAGGAGCATGGCGGTGTAATGAGGGAGGCATGGTGTAGACGAGGAGCATGGCGGTGTAATGAGGGAGGCATGGTGTAGACGAGGAGCATGGCGGTGTAATGAGGGAGGCATGGTGTAGACGAGGAGCATGGCGGTGTAATGAGGGAGGCATGGTGTAGAGGAGGAGCATGGCGGTGTAATGAGGGAGGCATGGTGTAGACTAGGAGCCTGATGAGGTTTTGGTGAGGTCCGCAGCACAATCTGAACACGCCGGTGTCCTATTGTTATAGAGGCGTGAGCTGACCGTTAGATCTGCGCCCCTGACACTGTTGTGTTTCTTGCAGTCGTTACAGGACCGGAGCTACAATCACTTTGCTGCCATCTATTACCTCCTGGTGGAGAGGCTGAAGTCTCACAGAAGCAGCTTCCCTGTGGAGGCCAGGATCGACGCACGACAACGCCGACCGAGCACTGTGGCTGAGCAAACCGTTTCCAAGGTAACACTGCTCCCTTTCTTAAGGGGAATGTCTGCTCTATTGTAAGAAAATGGCATCCGCCGTAAGGAGTGAAAACTTCTGCAAGTGTAAGGAGAATGCCGGTGATTCTGGCCTTTATTCTCCGGGCTCGAGGCATCAGCTGCAAAGAAAGAATGGTAGATTCCATTACAGAATTACCTGCTGAAAACCCCTCTCCTTACATCGGGGGTGACGATCCGTAACCAGGGGTACTGTGCTGGAGGGCGGGCGGAGCGTGCAGCGCGTGCATACATAGACTCTCCGGCACAGCGGACTCCTCAATGACTGATGTCAGAGAAGGCGCACCACACACCTGACCGCTCCCATTCATTCTATATTGTCACACATTGTCTATACACCTTATACCCCTGGACAGCCTCATCAACACGGCATTGCACCAAATGGCAGCACTATTTCACAGGAGCCTCGGTCGGTGAACGCTGCAAAGTATTCCAGTCTACGACCTCACATTATGACCTTACATACAACAGTGCCTCCAAATCTACAATTTCCCATACAATGATAGCGCCTCCAAATCCACGACCTCACGTAAGACATTGCCTCCAAATCTATAATCTCACATATCACAGTGCCTCCAAATCTATAATCTCACATATCACAGTGCCTCCAAATCCACGACCTCACGTAAGACATTGCCTCCAAATCTATAGCCTCTATTCAACTGTGCCTTCCAATCCATAATCCCGTCATATGACAATGCCTCCAAATCTGCGACCTCACATACAACACTGCCTTCAAATCTACAGCCTCACGTCAGTGCCTCCTAATTGACAACCTCACGTATATCAGTGCCTCCAAATCTGTGACCTCATGTACAACACTGCCTCCAAATCTACATCCTCGTCTACAACAATGCCTCCAAATTTGCAACATCACATACGCCAGTGCCTCTTAATCTCCAGCTTTACGTACGACAGTGCCTCCTAATTGATTGCCTCACGTACGACAGTGCCTCCTAATTGATGGCCTCACGTACGTCAGCGCCTCCTAATTGACGGCCTCACGTACGACAGTGCCTCCTAATTGACAGCCTCACGTACAACACTACCTCCAAATCTACAACCTCATGAGTGCCTCCAAATCTGTGACCTCACATATGATAGTGCCTCCAAATCTACATACTCATATGATAGTGCCTCCAAATCTGCAACCTCACGTACCACAGTGCCTCCTAATTGGCAACCTCATATGACAGTGCCTCAAATCAGCGACTTCACGTACGACGCTGACTCCAAATCTATAACCTCGTGTTCAACGGTGGCTCCAAATCTGTGACCTCATGTATCATGCTGCCTCATAATCTATGACCCCACAATTGACAGTGCCTCCAAATTTATGACCTTATGTACGATAGTGGCTCCAAATCTATAACCTCGCACACGACCGTGCCTCCAAATCTGCGACCTCGCGTACAGCAGTGCCTCCTATACGATGTCATAAATGTGTAGTAAATATTAGCTGAACCCTAATGTTCTGTTTACCTGAAATGGAAGAGTCTCGGTACCGGTTTTGGTTATGTCATGTCTGCCGGTTAGGTAATGCTGCAGGAACAATCATGTACTTTGTTATTAATGGGTGGGGCATGGTGGAAACTATTATAATTATAACGCGGAGTGACAGATGTATCATGTTATTGACATCACCGGTACGGACTGACAATGGCACTGACGCGTCACACCACCTGGAAGAATGTGATCTTCCTATACATACTGATGTATCAATGCAGCACTTGTATTCACCGGGGAGGATGACCTAATATTTGGCGCCATCATACCGGCATACTGATTTCTGCAATGCGGAAGTATGTGTGATGCCTTTGGTCTTGCATATGATGGACCTCCTGGACTCGGCATCCTCCGGAGAGCTGCAGATTGGCCTCGTAAGACCTCGCATTGTGTTCGGAGAACGACTTGAGACGGCCGCCGGTAATCAAGTTTGATCTCCGCACCGCAGAAATCTTCTCCTGACATCTTTGTTAGGCTCAGGCGGGGTGAAGCTTGTGGGTCTTGGATCTGATGATCCAGGTGTGGTCATTGAAAGGTTTCTGGGCTGCGGGCCAGAGTATCACATGTGGCGGATGATGTAAGACCAAACGTTGGGAAGAGCCTCACCTTACCTGCCATGTGAGAAGAAGCCGGGGCAGACGGGGACGTGAGATGTAAAGACATGTAGTCCTCGTACACCAGTCATATGTTTATGAAAACCAGATGGCAGGATGTACGGTTCCTTCTCCATGATAATCAGAAGTGAAGCAAACTGTGAGAAGAGAGCTGAATAAGGATTATTTTTTTTCTTGGGAGGGAGGAATCTTTCTTTTTGACCCTTAAAGCCGTGCCATTGACTTTATCGGGCTGAAAGAGAAGAGTGTTGTCTCTACATCATCCTTAAGAAAAGTTTGTAGAACCTGCAAAGTTTCAATAGGACTGTAAACTCTAAAAGGGGTTCTGAGAATGTAATATTGATGACCTATTTTTAAGAAGTCATCTATTTCAGATTGGAGGAGGTCCGACCTCCAAAATTACCACCAAACAGGCTCGTTCTGAACTGCAGTACTCAAGAATGGCCACTATACGGTGTATGGTGGTGGCCCCATACACCATATATGTCTGGAGGCCACGGAACCTGCAAACCAATGATTGGAGGGTGTGCCATGTATCGGATTTTGATCAATATCTTAGTCAACCACCCCCAATGTCCTATTTTTCATGTATGTGTTCTATGGCTCATGGAGATGTTCACATATACATAATTTTTGTAGAATGAGCCATAGATTCAAATCGGCCACGCACGTTTCTGGGTTAGAGAACCTCAGAACAGCACACGGATGCGAACAGTCTGTCTGATGTCTGTTTTTAACATTGCAACGAGTAGCAGAAAGTTTATCAAGGGGATAAAGTGAGCAAATTAGGCCTAAGCCACACGGTGAGAAAATCGGTGCGAGTGGAGTGCGATAAAACATCGCATTCCCCTCGGACCAATTCTAGCCTGTGTGTCAGCACACATGAGCGATTATTTGCTCAGCCCTAATCAGACCAAGAAAACAATCACAGCATGCTGCGATTGTAAGGTGAGTCCCTTTTCTCTCGCACCCATTCAAGTGAATGGGGCGAGAGAAAAAATCGCACTGCACTCGCGGTACACCGGTGTACCGCGCGTGCAGAGTGTGAATCACAATAGCCTGCTATGGAGGAGAGAGGGAGGAAAATCCCTCCCTCCCCTCCTCTGTGCCGGCCCGCCCCTCTGCAGTGCTGGTCAGCCCCTCCGCATCGTCGGCCTGCCCCCCGCAGCTGAGGTCCGCTCGCAGGGTCGGACCTCAGACGCATGCACGCTCGCATGACTCTGCTCCTGCTGTGCTGCCAGCACGAGCCGAGTCTCATGCGAGCATCGCAGTAGTGCCCCGTGTGGTCCCAGCCTAAAAATGTGAAACGCTCGTTGGGGTGTTTTGTCGGGGCTCCCTCTGCACCTTCAATTATACACCTTGTCATTTCAGGTAATGCAGTGCTCCCATTCTGAGTATCCACATGGGTTTAACTTGCATCTGTATTCCTAATCTAACTCATGCAATTGCGTTGGTGTATGTGGTTTGCCTCTAGTGCTGCTGCACCTGAGACACACACACACACACACACACACACACACTTATTTGTACAAAGGTGCAATAGTGTGTGTATGTATGTATATATACGCGCTTTTTTTTTTTTTTTTTTTTTTACTTTTAATATATTAAATAAAATATGTACATTTTTATGACATTTATATCCATGTTGGTTTGCATAGATTTGCACTCTAACTTGTGCCAATTTTTGGCCCAATTTTGTATTTATCCAGTAGTCCAACACCCATTTAATTGGCATCAAGAAGCCATAAAGGCAGGTGTAACGATGACGTATGTAGCATTTGCAGCTTTTATTTTTGCAGACACGTTAAGGAAGGACTCGGTGCACGTGCTCCTCCAGCTGAAGTTTGCCTTAACGTTTCCCGTAACTCTCCGGCTATTATTGCGCAGTTATTTTTGGGTGTAAATTAGGTGTGACTCGGTAATAAACTCTGCATTCGCAGCTTGTACACAGACTACACGGCCTATTACCCATGCCAGCAGGAGCTAATGCCCTGTCAATAACGATAATTACTGTGATAGAACAGATAAACCGCTGGTTGCGTAGCATCCTGAGCAAATCGCCGTCAGCGAGAGCTAAGGAGCCCAAGAAGCGGACGCCGGTGACGGGCGGCCCCGGGATACACTCCGCTCCTATTTGCATAACAGGTTCCTTCTTGTCTCGGAGCAGGCTCCGAACAATCAGATGACGCAGGAGCTGCCGTCCCCATTGTTCTTCTCAAGCCATTCATGAAATATTTTCTTCTTATCAATGTTTTGGTGCAGAGAGGTGAAACGACCTTGGTGAAGGTCGTGGACAGATAGCGCTGTCTCTTCCCGGGGCAGTGATTGCTCCGCATTGACGTAATGTTTCCAGTCTATTGCATTCTTTTTTCTTTTGCAATAATAATAATTAGGTATTAATGAAGTTGTGCAATATTTCTGCAACAAGAAAACCCTATTAAATGGCATCAAGACGATGTAGGAATGTTATTTTGTGACGTATTTACTCTTAAAACTCCCATCATTTATTTATTATTTTTAATCCCCCGAGGAATTTAATGCACCATGGAGAAACTGTCACACAGTAACGACACTGCATGAGACCTCTTATCTAGATCTTGTGCAATATCCGCCTCTTTTTGTACTAGGTATTTTTAATAGTATTAAAGAAAGATTAATCCTAGACACAAATGATTAAAGTCGTCCTTGCGGTCCGTTAGTCTGCAGCATTTTCCGTGGGTTCCAGAGAGTAAATCGTGTAGAAATCGAGAAGAGAACGTAGAAGTAACCACCTGATCTGTTCCATCTAAAGCTTGCAGCTGGCTCTTATAAAAGGGGCAGGGTTTTTGTTTTCTTGTTCTTTTGCAGATGGGGGGAGGCTCCTGCTGCAGCCAGTAGTCAATGAAGAGGGCGGACATGGCTGAGCACCTGAGAAACAGATTTTTTTTTTTTTTTCTTGTATAAATATTTTTCAGGCCTAATTGTAACATGACAGGATCATAAACCTCCTCTGGTTTGTCTGCCAGGAGTGTCCTCTTGAAGGGATTGTGCGGGTGTCTTCACCCACCGTAAGAATGGGCATGGAGACCTGAACGTGCACTCCAGGAGAGGCAACGAGAGTATGAAGTTCGGGTGCCTATAAATGGGCTATCCATAAACTGCATTAATCACCTAGCCACGGTGAAGGTGGTAAACCACTAGGATCCCCACCAACCATGAGACTGGGAGCCCTCATGACCCCGGTGTGATGGGCTTGTATGTACATACAGGGAAGGTGGTAAACGTGTGATCGGCCGAGGTCTGACCACTTGGATCCCCATCAACCATGAGACTGGGAGCCATCGTGTCCCCCATGTCCCCCATGTGATGGGCTTGTATGTACATAGACTGGGAAGGTGGTAAACATGTGATTGGTCAGGGACTGACCACTAGGATCCCCAGCAACCATGAGACTAGGAGCCCTTGTGTCCCCCATGTGATTGGCTTGTATGTACATAGACTGGGTAGGTAGTAAACGTGTGATTGACTGGGGTCTGACCACTAGGATCTCCACCAACCATGAAACTGGAAGCCCTCGTGTCCTCCGTGTGATGGACTTGTATGTACATAGACTGGGAAGGTGGTAAACATGTGATTGGTCAGGGTCTGACCACTAGGATCCCCACCAACCATGAGACTGGGAGCCCTCGTGTCCCTGGTGTGATGGACTTGTATGTACATAGACTGGGAAGGTGGTAAACATGTGATTGGTCAGGGTCTGACCACTAGGATCCCCACCAACCATGAAACTGGAAGCCCTCGTGTCCCCCGTGTGATGGACTTGTATGTACATAGACTGGGAAGGTGGTAAACATGTGATTGGTCAGGGTCTGACCACAAGGATCCCCACCAACCATGAAACTGGAAGCCCTCGTGTCCCCCGTGTGATGGACTTGTATGTACATAGACTTGGAAGGTGGTAAACATGTGATTGGTCAGGGTCTGACCACTAGGATCCCCACCAACCATGAGACTGGGAGCCCTCGTGTCCCTGGTGTGATGGGCTTGTATGTACATAGATGGGGAATTCAGCGGTGCTCACATGTCCTACCACCCACTGACATAGGGAACATTGGACCCCCTTCTTGTATAAGTCTACCAAATGATCGGCCACTAGCGAATTAACCGTCCCGGTAACGTTTTCATGGACCCAGTTATTCTCGATCGTGATGTTGACTTTGTCTTTTCTTGGGTCATACTTCCTGAAGGTCTTGCTGCAAGAATATTTATAGGCTATATTAAATTAACTGGTAAATTTCTGAGAAAAATGCATAAAGAAAACTCTGTAGATTGGGAATATAAATGGATGTATAGTTTAATTTAGCACGCCAGATGCTGAATTTCACACATTCGTCAGATTATTGCCATGACTGGCGGAATACAAAATTAAGTATTTGACCTTTAGATATGAGTCAAAGCTGCTGCTATTTACCAGCAAATAATGGATGTGATGGGCACCGTGTATGATGTGCGCAGTAGCCTATGGCAGGTCCTGTGTGTGTCCTATGGTAAAGCTCATTGCTATAGGCTCCATCTGAGACTGGAAGTGATTTCATTCCATTTTTTTGGTCATCTGATGCCTGTGATTGGCTGCAGTGGTTGCGTGATGCACGATCGATGGCATCTTGTTCCAGTGAGGTGACCAAAGAACGGAACAACATGACTTGCCGCCCCATTTGACAGCTTCGCAAGTAACCTGCTGTTTTTGAGCTGTGGAGGCTCCGTCTGGTTCTGGGTCCCAGCAGCTCATCTTCTAGCTTGACACAGAACAACATTTCCAATGTGTGCGAAGGGGGCGGCCAGACCGATGTGTAGATAGACGGGGGCTGGCATAGCTATTGAAGTGAGGTGGTCAACCAGCCCCCTTCACACACTGCTCCAAAGTCAGGTCTGCCTTGAAAATGTGACCGGTCTGTTCACCTTTTATGGCTCTGCAGCGCTCTTTAAAAATCCCACCAGTAGTATATTGTTTACATAAATGTAGGAAACAGGTCCGCGATATATTGTAATATCCTAAATTGAATCTGCCCAAAGCTTACTATTATTACTGGTCAATAATTAAACCTTGTTACGTCTTGTTTCATGTTTATATAGACCAGTACAGTGGTGTCTCCGGTGAACCTCTTGTCTCAAAATGTTCGGATGATGAGGACCCAAGTTCTCCCAGAGACCTCAGTAGTGGAGCCCTTCTCTTACCCTCAAACCAGCTGCCAGGCTGATACTACATTCCTAGATGAAGAGGCTGTAAATACACCTACGGTAAGTACCAATACGGCCAAAAGTGCATCACCTCATCTGTCACTACCACAGCATAACCTTTTTCAAAATTGTTTTGAGGATGGACTAGATATTTGGTTGACAGAGGCTTGACCCATTAAGAATTCAACAGGAATTTCTAGGTCAGAGGGTCATTGTTTTTGGCTCTTCGGCCGTTGGGTCATTGCTTTTGGCTCTTCGGCCGTTGGGTCATTGCTTTTGGCTCTTCGGCCGTTGGGTCATTGCTTTTGGCTCTTCGGCCGTTGGGTCATTGCTTTTGGCTCTTCGGCCGTTGGGTCATTGCTTTTGGCTCTTCGGCCGTTGGGTCATTGCTTTTGGCTCTTCGGCCGTTGGGTCATTGCTTTTGGCTCTTCGGCCGTTGGGTCATTGCTTTTGGCTCTTCGGCCGTTGGGTCATTGCTTTTGGCTCTTCGGCCGTTGGGTCATTGCTTTTGGCTCTTCGGCCGTTGGGTCATTGCTTTTGGCTCTTCGGCCGTTGGGTCATTGCTTTTGGCTCTTCGGCCGTTGGGTCATTGCTTTTGGCTCTTCGGCCGTTGGGTCATTGCTTTTGGCTCTTCGGCCGTTGGGTCATTGCTTTTGGCTCTTCGGCCGTTGGGTCATTGCTTTTGGCTCTTCGGCCGTTGGGTCATTGCTTTTGGCTCTTCGGCCGTTGGGTCATTGCTTTTGGCTCTTCGGCCGTTGGGTCATTGCTTTTGGCTCTTCGGCCGTTGGGTCATTGCTTTTGGCTCTTCGGCCGTTGGGTCATTGCTTTTGGCTCTTCGGCCGTTGGGTCATTGCTTTTGGCTCTTCGGCCGTTGGGTCATTGCTTTTGGCTCTTTGGCCGTTGGGTCATGGTTTTTGGTCATTGTTTTTTCCTCCTCAGCCGTTGGGTCATTGTTTTTGGCTCTTCGGCCGTTGGGTCATTGCTTTTGGCTCTTCGGCCGTTGGGTCATTGCTTTTGGCTCTTCGGCCGTTGGGTCATTGCTTTTGGCTCTTCGGCCGTTGGGTCATTGCTTTTGGCTCTTCGGCCGTTGGGTCATTGCTTTTGGCTCTTCGGCCGTTGGGTCATTGCTTTTGGCTCTTTGGCCGTTGGGTCATGGTTTTTGGTCATTGTTTTTTCCTCCTCAGCCGTTGGGTCATTGCTTTTGGCTCTTCGGCCGTTGGGTCATTGCTTTTGGCTCTTCGGCCGTTGGGTCATTGCTTTTGGCTCTTTGGCCGTTGGGTCATGGTTTTTGGTCATTGTTTTTTCCTCCTCAGCCGTTGGGTCATTGCTTTTGGCTCTTCGGCCGTTGGGTCATTGCTTTTGGCTCTTCGGCCGTTGGGTCATTGCTTTTGGCTCTTCGGCCGTTGGGTCATTGCTTTTGGCTCTTTGGCCGTTGGGTCATGGTTTTTGGTCATTGTTTTTTCCTCCTCAGCCGTTGGGTCATTGCTTTTGGCTCTTCGGCCGTTGGGTCATTGCTTTTGGCTCTTCGGCCGTTGGGTCATTGCTTTTGGCTCTTTGGCCGTTGGGTCATGGTTTTTGGTCATTGTTTTTTCCTCCTCAGCCGTTGGGTCATTGCTTTTGGCTCTTCGGCCGTTGGGTCATTGCTTTTGGCTCTTCGGCCGTTGGGTCATTGCTTTTGGCTCTTCGGCCGTTGGGTCATTGCTTTTGGCTCTTCGGCCGTTGGGTCATTGCTTTTGGCTCTTCGGCCGTTGGGTCATTGCTTTTGGCTCTTCGGCCGTTGGGTCATTGCTTTTGGCTCTTTGGCCGTTGGGTCATGGTTTTTGGTCATTGTTTTTTCCTCCTCAGCCGTTGGGTCATTGTTTTTGGCTCCTTAGTCATTTGGTCATTGTACTTGATGGTATGGTAACGCGCTGATTTAACTTAGTACAAGACAGTCTGTTTTTGCTGTGGCTTTGGAAGACATCTGTTTGCTCAGTCCACCATCCTGTACTCACTCATTGCTGGTGGTCGAGAAAGGTTCTTGAGTCATTCAGTTGTCGTTTGCCCTGAGAAGTCCTGTTGGCTTTAATGCCTTAATGTTCTTGTCTAGTATTTAGATTGTGGAAGTTTTCCGGAGGTCACTTTTCCAATCCCAAACACTAGATCGGGCTTCGGTGTTAACACTGAAAGTGACTGGTACAGCCAATCAGTGGCGTTGATGATGACCCATACGGCACAAGACCACTGAGGCCAGTGATCGGCTGTAGCGGTCACATGGGCGTACAACCACAACATTGCTGCTCTGGCAGAAAGTAATGGAGCTATAAGCTAATAGACAGATTAGGCCTTATTATTATTTATTTATTTTTAGCAAATTCCCTTGTTTTGCAAATTTTTTATTTTTTTTTTTTACAAAAATATTTTTGTAAAAAAATGGAAGCTGCTTGATTATCTGAATTCGGTATGTTGCGTTCTCTCGCGTGTCAGTGGTGAGTGGCAGGCATGTACACGTCAGCCTGTCACTCACTGTGCGGAGGGTGGGCAGAGCGCCCAGTCATCAGCCCGCTCTATTCTTTGATCTCTCCTACTAACCAAAAGGTACAATTTTCGTGCCATTAGGAGAACAGATCTGATATTCCACCTGGGGTCTGCCTAGGGCAGAACGTTGCCGATAATGCGCAGTGCTCCGCGGGCGCCCGGCGAGCCTACGAGATAAATATAGTCCAGTTCTGAAGGAAAACCTAATCTCTTTGTATTCCGTGGCTAAAATCTTTCCAGCTCTCCCGTTCATCCACACCGGCGGCACGTGGCGTGAAATGTGTTCATGAGCAGGTAGTATTTTATCACTCGCTCCTGGCCGAGGCGAGGGGGAGAGCGTGTGGCGGGTACATTACCACGATGAACAATCACTGGAGGAGTCGTGATAGTTCATCTACCGAGAGCTGTAAAAACAATGTGTAATATCCGGTATTTTTAGCTTCACCGCAGGGATCCTCTCAGAAATGTGCCGCTGCTTCCACACAGCAACATCTTCTCTAAGTGCACGGGGACCAGAGGGGTCGTAAAAATCAGTCTATTTCATGTTAACAAGATTAGCTCCGTCTGGGGAGCCGAGGCCGGAAGCATCTGCGTAAATATCTGTTGTCATGAACTCTACGAGGCCCGGTCTGGATCTGGCCCACCACTACTTGCGCTATGGGCCTTTATACAGCTTACTGCACCCCTACACCAGCGATTTTTCACTTAAAGGGATTGTCCACTTTGTGGATACTTTACCCCTTGTGTCGGGGACATTATTTAGTGGCACTCCCTAATATAGAAGTATCACAGGTTCTCCTCTAATATGTAAGTATCACAGGTTCTCCTCCTCCTCCTTTTACAGGCTGCACAGTTCTCTTTCTCAAATTGACCGTTAGCGGAGAAGCATGTGACCAGACACGCCCACCAGCCTCCTCCAATTAGAAAACGCCACACATGGGCAAGCTTCTTCAATTGGAAGAGGCTGATGGGCGTGTCTGGTCACATGGTCCTCCACTTTCAGATATTTTATGAACATGAGAGCTGTGCACACTGTAAGGACAATCAATGAGAACCGGCAATACCTTTTTGATTTTGTGGCGCTTCCCAATATATTCCCAACACATCAATTAAGGGTAAAGTGGACAATCCCTTTAAACTTTAAAGGGGAGTTCCAGCTGATTTTAGCGTAGTTTTTAAAACTGTTGATTAAAAAAAGCAGGAAAAAACCCTCCCAAAAGTAGCAATATTTGGCCCTTATCAATCCCCACAGATCTTTTTCCAAATCAGACCCAGTTCACACTGGCCTCTCTACTTATTGGTCCAGTTTTGACCCCCCCCCCCCATTCCCCAAGAAATACCTGCTCAGCCAATCACTAGCCTCCTCGCCATTGATTTCCTTAAAGGGAATCTGTCGGCAGGTTTTTGCTACCTCATCTCAGAGGAGCACGATGTCGGCAAAGAGGCCCCGAGTTCAATGATGTATCACTTAGGCTATGCGCACATGCTGACGTTTTTTGCACATCTCAAAAGCGCTGCGTTTTTGGCTGCATTTTGCTGCGTTTGAGTTATTCTAATGCATTCTTTATGGTAAAAACTGAAGAATTAATGAACATGTTCATTTTTTATTTTTTTTTTATGTAAAAAAACGCAGCTAAAAAAAGTGTGTGGACAGCAAAAATGAAAAGTCATAGACTTTGCTGGGAAGCAAAGTCATGCAGTTTTGAGCCCAAAAACGCGGTAAAAATGCAACGTGCGCACATAGCCTTAGATTAGTGGTGACGGCTGTTCTGACAGTGAAAGATTTGAGATTTTGCATGTAGCAGAGCTCTGAGAGCGGTCTACGTCCACATCAGGTTTTCAATGCACATTTCCATGGACAGAAGCTGCTAATCACAGAGGGGGGTGGAGTGCTGCTGAGACCCACTAATGATAAAGATAAGAGGCTTAAGCTAATATTGCCAGTAAAGGGAAAAAAAAAAAACTGAGATAACAAACTCAGGGCTGTAGTCTGTTTTAACGCTTTCAGCATGCGATCTTCAGATTACATTGCAGAAACTTGCTGACAAAGTCCCTTTTAGGCTATGTGCACACGCTGCGTTTTTTTGACGCTGTTTTTGGCCGCTAAAAACGCACCCGCGCAAAAAAAAGCAGGAAAAAAACGCATGCATGCGATTTGGTGCGTTTTTGGCTGCGTTTTGCTGGATTTTTGATCTGTTTTTTCAATGCATTGCGGGAAAACGCAGAAAAACGCAGGAAAGAATTAACTTCCTTTTTTTTTTTTTTTTTTTTTTTAAGCTCAAAAAACGCAGCTTAAAAAAAAGTTTTGTGTGCGGACAGCAAAAATGAAAACTCATAGACTTTGCTGGGGAAGCAAAGTCATGCAGTTTTGAGGTCAAAAACGCACCCGAAAAACGCGCAAAAACGCCGTGGAAAAACGCACTGTGTGCACATAGCCTATAAGGGCTTTTCCACTGTGTTCAGGCAGGACCAAGAAGTAGATATCAGCAAGAAGCTCAGTGACAGAGTTTTGTCTTTTTTTGTTTTTTTCCCTACTTTGAGATGTTTTAGGGTTTTGGGGTTTTTTTTTTCCCCCTACCTGGACAATCCCTTTAAGGTATTTTAATGATAGCAGCTATTTTAGGCTGGGGCAGGTTGTTGGCCTGTTTTTCTATAGGATTTCGGAATATATAGCTGACATTAATGTCCCTGCGGCTGTCGGGCGCCGCGGACGTTGCAGCTTTAGCGGTGAGGTGCACTTCTACGTGAACTCAAAAAAGGGAAAAAGTGACAATTGGAATTGGTTTCTCCAGGAGACACGTACAGGGGGGCCACAGCTGATTAGTTCCTCGCATGCACATTCCTCCCGTGGGAACGCCACGGCGTGGACATCCAGTTAAAGGAGAAGGCAACGTGCGCTGGCATCATCAAGGCCGGAAAGGACTTACGCGGCACAGGAGGCCCCCGCTGGTTTTTGAAGTCTCGGATCTGCTCCTCGCGGAGGCCGTTTTCCTCTGGAACAATTTCTTAGTCACATCCTGGAGAGAAATGATTAAATTCCCAAGTCTCTGCCACCATTTCCTGCACGGTCTTCTGTAAAGCTCCTTCCCTGCCGCAGGCATTGTTGTCATCTCGCTCATTCGGGCTCCATGTCGCTGATGCAGATCAGTCGTTTGCAGCGTTACGCTTTTTTTTTTTTTTGCAGTAATTGCGCGGCTGAACCGGCTGACCTCGGGGCTCACACCAGATCAAGAAAAGCCCAAAGTCAGAATCTCGGCGCTCGTCAGTCATTAACGATGCTAATTAGGCTTCCGCATACAATGACATTTACATACCGGGGATCTAGAGTGTCATTTTTTTTTTTTTTAGAGGGTGGCTGAATTAACGTTGCAGTCTTCTCAGCTCTGTACGATATGGCGGTACTATTTCAGCTGTAGATCTAGGGTCGGGTGATATTTAGCCATTGTACGGCAGTATTTATTTGTGGACACTGGCAGTATTATGTGGGCAATACATGACAGTGGTGTTTCAGCACTATATAGTAATCCTATTTTAAAAATGGTTGAATGCATTGTTTAGTCAATGTATGGCGGTATATTTGCACAATAAAGGGCATTGAATGGCAGTATTAAAAGGGCACAGAATTGTAGTATTAAAATATGTGAAAGTATTTAGACAATATGGTGGTATAGTTGCACAATAAAGGGCACGATATGGTAGTATGAAGATATGTGAAAGTATTTAGACAGTATGGCGGTAAAGTGAAGGTATTTGGGTATGGAATGGCAGTACTATGTAGACAATATGACCGTTATTTGGGCATAGGGTATTACTTATATTTTTATTTTAGGTATATGAAAGTATTAGGCACCATATGGCTGTTTTATGTGCACAATGAATGGCCACATAACTTGAGTACTAAGATATTACAATGTTATATGGGCACTGTGTATAGTGGTTCTATTACTGCGTGGAAGCACTATATAGGCATTGTATTTTTTATTCACTTTCCTATATAGCCGCATTATTAATTTCACAGCACTTTACACACCGCATCATCACTGTCCCCCATGGGGCTCACAATCTGTTATTTTATGACTGTATCTGCACAGAGAAGGACAGCTTTTTTTGGACATTGATTGGCATTATGATGTGGGCCATATATGACAGTGTTATATGGGCACTATATGATATTTCTATTTGGATTGTAAGTATTATCTAGGCATCGTATGGCGGTATTATTTACACAATGATGATCCGTTTGGTTTGGGCATTGATTGGCATTATTGTGTGGCCAATCTGATGTAGTATTATGTAGATAATGTACGGATGCATTACGGTATTTTGTGGCGGTATTAATTTTATGAAGCGTTTTTATATTTTTGTACCGAAATTCGAAATTGGGAGATTGTTGTAAATTGTTGAATAGCGGTGATAATAGTGACCAGAATAAACTGACCCCAAGATTAATGTGCAGCGATTTCCATAGTTTTACAAATAAAACCGCATTGGACACCCCGAGGATTGCTCACAATGCCAAACAGGGCACCTGATGTGCGGAGAATCGGTACACACGTTTATAATGGAACCCGGTGTAGCCTTCTATGTCTGTGCATGAATTGCCGCCCTGGATATCCGCGCGGCCGTCTGGCGAGGCTTCGCTGTATTGGCGATTTTCTGACGTTTACTTTGCACTTTGCTGACAGGTTAATGGCTGCCTGATGGACCCTCTGCCCCCGGTCGTTATGAGGAAGGGTTGCCAGTCTTTGCCAAGTAACATGATGGAGACTTCTATAGATGAAGGGATCGAGACAGAAGATGACTCTGAGGACGATCCCGCCATGACATTCGCAGCGTTTCAAGGAAGACGTAGCGGGCAGAGACGACACACACTGGCAGAAGTCACCAACCAGTTAGTTGTCCTGCCCAGTATGGCACCAGACATGGAAGGTAAGGCGTTACATGATGGGAGTATTTCACGGTATTTCGGGCTATGTCACCACCTATACGTTGGATTGCCGATTATTATCGGTTTGATGTGGGTTTAACAACTGGGGCCTGGAGAAGTTGAATGGACTAGGGCTGTCTTTCTAAAACAACCCTTCATTGTCTCATCCTTCAGCATCCTTCATCTCCCCATACATGTTGATGTCTCTCCTGACTCCCTCATACACGAGTTCCTGTGCTCTCTATTAGAGAGCCTCTGCCATAATCCTCTCGTAACTGGTCATCTCCTCAGTGATCAGATGGATTGGATTCAATTGCAACCGCCCAATCTTATGTCCACCAATATAAATAATAGAGACCCCCATATACATGGTAGGCTGATCGCTCCAAAATCGGTGGGCCCAGGCGACCTGTGTATATGGGCCTTTGCTTATGTTTTCTGAGTAAAATTCTGATACATTGGCCAAAAATGGATATTTGTCCTCTCTCAAACCACCGTATCTAATTATTGTTGCAGGCAAACTCTTCACTATTGGTGGTAATCCATCGTTGGGCAGTGTTGACTCGGAATATGATATGGGATCAGTTCAGGGTGACCTCAACTTCCAGGACGATGCTGGAGTTCTGAATGAAGTGACCATGGCCAACCAGTCCGTCACCAGGCTGACTCCACCATACATAGGCTTACGGCCTACCAACTTAGCCATGCCACCCATGTCCTCTCAAAAGCGTGAAGCACACAACAGGTCTCCAGTCAGTTTTCGTGAAGGAAGACGGGCTTCTGACACCTCACTAACGCAAGGTATCTTTATAAGTTATTGCTGGTTTTTGTGATTTTATTTACCTCATTAAGTGGTGGGATTCGAGATCTCTTGGGTCATGAGATGACAATTTATACATAAGTTTCTCCTTTTTCTAAAGCTAGTCAATTAACACCAGTCATGTAAAGATATAAGGGGTTAGGAAGGACATGTCAGTATGTTGTGCTGAAGAATTGTGCTTTTGTCATCATCTCAGGAATTGTGGCCTTCCGGCAGCACCTCCAGAACTTGGCAAGAACCAAGGGGATCTTGGAGCTCAATAAGATCCAGATGCTATACGAGCAGATGGGACCTACAGAAGATCCAAATCTTATATCCCATACACTACAAGATCCCAGCCATCCCCAGGTATAATATAAGCCACAGTGGAGAGTAGATGTCAGTGTCTGGTATCCTAGAAATGGCCAGAATGGCTTTCACTGGTAGTCCACCCTACTTGTATGCTAGAATGCTGGGCCATCAGCCATATTTATTCCCTGGGATAAGTGGATGATTCTCATGTCCACCCATGTCAGAATCTATCCGAATCTGCTATTCCCAAGTATCAATTTAGGGTTCCTGTCATGTTGTGTTTGGGATTTCATGGCACGATCTGTCACATTAATTTGCTTTTGTTTCTTCAGACCAATCTCTCTGCACAAATTCAGAATTTTTCCACGTTCCCGAATAACCTGCAACCTCCGCTCCTGTCCAGGCGTCAGAGCCTGGAGACCCAGTATTTACAGCATCGGCTGCAGGTAGGATGTGAACACAACGTCTCATGGATTCTTGGCCATTTACACTATTGTCGCGTCTTTAGATTTCACATCTGATCTGACCATTTCAAGGCAGATTACAAGCAGAAATTTTGCAGTAAGGATATCTGTGTAAGAAGCCGTGGCCCTACAGTTATCAGCTATCCATAGTATATGTAATGATCACTGGATGCCCAACCGATGGGGAAACCTATAGATCCCGAGGACAGGGGTCCATTATGAATGGAG
This sequence comes from Anomaloglossus baeobatrachus, assembly GCF_048569485.1. Lineage (NCBI taxonomy): Eukaryota > Metazoa > Chordata > Amphibia > Anura > Aromobatidae > Anomaloglossus > Anomaloglossus baeobatrachus. Next base: position 176,866,722 of record NC_134363.1, on the reverse strand, counting down.
CTCTCAAGTGAGAATGCATGACCACTGCTACCGGTGCGGGAGCGCTCATGCGTAATGCTTGTGCACTACTGCTCCAGGGGATACAGGACCTCCATTTATGTGATCGGTGGACGTCTTAGTGGTTGGGCCTCCAGCAATCATGCACTTGCCACCTATCCAGTGGCTAAGTGATATGATTTTTAGTGGGATGAGCTTTTTAATGTTAAACCAGCTGATGGCGTCCTGGACAACCAGCACAAGGTTTGTGCACAGCGATATCCAGGGTTTGACTAGTCCAACATGAGCAGTAAAATAAGAATCCAGCAGCTAGGATGGGCCCATACTTTAAAAATTAAAAATAAAATCCAAAAAAAACCCCTCCATCTTATTGTTTCAAACAATGTCAAGTGCATTTAGACACTAGGTTGGTTGCCACCATTCCTAGAGGCTGAAGACAATCCAGGCTTCCTGGGTCTCGGCTCGTATATTCCGATTGCCCTCAGCTTTCTCATTGACCAGTTTGTGATATAAATTCTCGCCTTTTGTGCTCAATAAATGTCTTGCTTTCTTTGCAGAAAGGGAATCTTATGGCTCAGAACAGCTGCCCCCTCTACTGCAAGGAAACACCTAGAAGTTTGGAGCAGCAACTTCAGGAGCACAGGTGAGCATGAGATCTTGGGTTCCCCTTAGGTTAGGTTCCCCTCTCCTTTACTGGTGGTTTTCTGCAGGCCAGGCCATGAACCAATATAATTTTGCTTGTGAATTTTGGACGTGGCCATGTACTTGAGCTTAATGTCATCTGAACCCAATGATTTTGGTGGATCAGCTAATATTTATGTGGGGTCTCCTCATTCCCCCATCAGAAGATGTTGAGAACAAGAAGGATCTGATAGTTGGATTTCAACATACCGATCCTTTTAGACCTCGGGGGAGGTTGGCCACTGCCAGACTCCTCCCTCGCAGGAGCCTATTCTGCTCTACCTTTTCAGTTCATAGTCACAAACCGAGCATGTATGGAAAGTAACGAGCAGTTGGACGCTTCAATGGGCTCAGCTCGTGTACCGAGTATAATGGAAGCCAATGGGAAAATTCAAGCCAGAACATTTTCCGGAAAAGTGATCAAGTTTATTGACTTCCATTATCATTGAGTACCAAGAACCTGATCATGGTAGTGCCCGCTCATCACTTGTTACGAGTACAGAGCACCTGATCATGGTAGTGCCCGCTAATGATTAGTTACGAGTACAGAGCACCTGAGCATGGTAGTGTCCGCTCATCACTAGTTACCAGTACAGAGCACCCGAGCATGGTAGTGCCCGCTCATCACTAGTTACGAGTATAGCGCACCCGAGCATGCTAGTGCCCGCTCATCACTAGATACGGGTACTGAGCACACCGAGCATTGTAGTGCTCGCTCATCACTACTTACGAGTACTGAGCACCCGAGCATGGTAGTGCTTGCTCATCACTAGTTACAGGTACTGAGCACCTGAGCATGGTAGTGCCCGCTCATCACTAATAGCCTTATATTCAGTAAACCTTAATTTGTATGTTTTTGGTTCTTTACAGCAGTTTCTTATTATGCCCAGGTCTTTTATTTTTTGCTGTGTAATAAATGCAGTTTTCCATCCCACAGGCTGCATCAGAAGAGGCTCTTCCTGCAGAAACAACCCCAGCTACAAGCTTATTTCAACCAAATGCAGATAGCAGAAAGCGCCTACCCGATGCAGGGGCAGCCGCTCTCGTTGTCCCACCAGGAGTCCGTACAGCAGAACCAGTTCAACTTGTCGCAGCCGCTCTCGTTGTCCCACCAGGAGTCCGTACAGCAGAACCAGTTCAGCTTGTCGCAGCCGCTGAGTCCGGTGTTGGAGCCCACCTCTGATGAAATGCAATACGATCCATTCATGAGTCAGTATCACAAGCTGCATTCCCAGCAGATGCAACACATGGTACAGCCCAACCAGCAGCAGGTCCTAGGTCAGGTTCACATGCAGCAGCCTCCCTTACAGTACGCCTACCAGACGTGTGACTTACAAGGAGTGCCGGGGCACGAGTCTGAATATACAAACCAATGCCAGTATTCTATAGATCAGGGCGGCTTGGCATTGCATGAAGCCCAGGGTAGTCCTCCAGGACTCGATCCTCAAACATCCTACAAAACATTGAACCTCAATGAGCCTTATGACTGTGAGATGATGGAAACAGTTGACTCTCAGCACAGTGGCTACGTCCTGGTCAATTAGTCTTTAGGAAGACGTGACAGTAGAAAATTTCTTTTTTTTAAGACGTAGGAGGAGAAAGTTTACTTGTAACTACTTTTTTCTTTTGCCGGAACGAAGAAGAAAAGGAAGTCTACTTGATAAGAAATCTAGCTGACAGAGAGCAGAACTGTATCCAAGGATTTCTCGAGTCCTGTAAACTTGGTGAGAAAAAGGCGTCTTGCAAGGAATCTTTATACGGCGGGGGGGAAAAAAACGCTGACTTTTTCAAAAAAACAAAACTCCAAACTCTGCACACCGGTCCTCGAAGGACCTGCAATATGGAGCTCTCGTGTGACGAAGCACCATTGAAAAGCAATATATAGATTTGTTTTGTTTTTTTCTATTCAAGAAGGAAAAAGTGTAGTGACCCCCAATGAGGTCACTATCAAAAACAACTTTGTGTTGATGGATTTTAGAAAAACTTTGAACCTAAGCTACTGAGATAGACAGCAAGCACCTTTCCAAGACGACGTGGAGATGCAAAAGGACGAACTCTAGCGAGCGGACACTACACTACTTTTGGAGGTACACGTGAGACGGTGAAATTCGGCAAACCTCTTGGGCGGCGGTACCGATTGGACTTAAGTAAAAATTGACTGAACAGAAAATAAGCTTCCCGCGTTTCATGGACACTTGCGGGTTTGAGATCCTTGGCGGGAGACCGGGAAGTGTCGGAACACCGGACTTTCTGTAGAGTTCCTTCACGATTGTTACGAAAAACCGTCGTCAACTTTTTAGCATAATGAAGAAATAATAATCTCGGCTGTGTTTTCAGGTCGCAGTAATACCATACGTTGCTGTTTGTCGACAAAGCTTTGTACATTTGGTAAACCGTTTAGATATTAGTCAGGAAAACTCGAAACGAGCTACAAAAACTGTGTGATGTGCGGTAGTTTTGTGCCTTTATGGGTTCTTTTTCATAATAGAGTAAACTTTTTTCTTATTTTTTCTCCTTTTCGGATGAAAACCAGTTAGACCATCCCCCACCCTCCTCCATTTCTATCAATGCTACATCCAAAGTCGTTCAGAGTTTGTGTGTATGTCCGTCGGTCTGTTCCACTGTGTGGAAAGCAAAAAGCTGTCGAGTTCAATGTTTGAATTTTTGGTTTTTTTTTTTTTCTTTTTCGATCGCTCATTTGTAGAAAGGAAATGTTTTAAAGAAGTATTATAGCAATATTTAATTCTATTTAATGTCATGAACTGTTGATATTAATCGTGGCAATTTTGATGTTTCATGAAGACGTTGACGCGAGGGGAGTTCTCGTACCCGACCTACGAGTCGGATCAGAAGAGTAGTGTTCGATTTTCAGGTTACTCGAGACGTGACCTCCGATTCAGTATATCTACCAGATCACATGTTGCACTTTCTATAGAGTCGAGCTTTTATATAGCCATATTGTGGTAGATCGTTTCATTATATCGCCAAGAGAAGACCTTAGTAATAATTTACCTCCCCCCCCCCTCCCCCTACTCCCATATTGGGCACAACATTCATTTACCTTCATCTTTGATATGCCATAGAAACCAATCAGAAAGCGGTATTGGGGGATTTTTGGGTCCTGGAACCAGTACACGTTCAATTTACCGCATTTTTCAGTTTATAAGACGCACTGGATTATAAGACTCACCCCAAATTTCGAGGGGGGGGGAGAATATGGAGTCAGTCTTATAATCTGGTGGTGTCTTACCGGAGGGGGGGGGCGGCAGCGGTAGTGGAGCGGGGTTGGAGGAGGCAGGGGCGGTGCTGGAGAAGGGTGATGCTGCCGTTGGTGCAGCGGGTGTTCCAGATACTCGCTGCTGATGGCGGCACTGAGAGGCTCTGCTGCGCTGTGGGTGGTGACGCACGGGCAGCCATCCTTTGTCTGTGATTGCGGCTTCAAAAAAATGGCGCCTGGAGTTGGCGCGTGCGCGGATTAAGCTTTTGGCTCAATCACAAGCTTAGATCTCATCTGTACACACGCCATTTTCCTTAACTTCGCTGGGCCAGTGGCGGCGTGTGCACAGATAAGCTCTCGAGCCAAGAGCTCCATCTGCGCACGCGCCGACTCCGGGTGCCGTTGTTTCAAGCCTTCACAGCTCCAGCCACCGCCGACCCTGCACAGCCGCCACAACATTTCCCCTGCCGCCTGCTACCCCTCTCCACCACCCCCCAGTAAGCTACATGCAGATAAGACGCACCCCTCACTTTTCCTCCTACATTTTTGGGAGGAAAAGGACGTCTTATAATCCGAAAAAGACGTTTATTATGTTTTGGGTTTTTTTAAAGGATCATCCATTCTCAGACATTTTATGGCACATCCCACATGTGTAGCTATTTCTTTATTCCAGTAGGCACAAAATGGGGATCTGCTGAGATGGCACATGATGGGGATCTGTTGAGACATCCCAGTCATTTCTGGAATATCTTGTGCCTGTACCATAATAGCCAAGATGGAAATATCCTTAAAATAAATAATTGTTTGATCTAATTTGTATGGCAGATATTGGGGGATACGAAGGGTAGGGCATGTTCAATTTCAGTATGCCCAATCCTGTTGTTGCCAAGGTGGTCAAAGATGTCAGGCAGCAGCTTATTTTCATCTTGCCTTTAGAAACCTTTAGATTAACTGTATGGCCCCCTTTCTAGCTGTGGGTGACAATAACAGGACTCTGCAATCCATCCCAATACTGTCTTTGGACATGTTCTATGGCATATCGGAACATTTTATAAATGGGCTCAAATATACATGTCTGAGTTAAGAAAGTGTTCTGTTTTAGAAAACGGCACCACCCTTCTCTGTTGGCGGAGTCTGGTATTGCAGCTCATTTTAGTGAATAGGTCTGAGCAGCAATATCAAACTTCAGTTTTTGTTTTTTTTCTAATCTCAGATGAACCATTTATATAGCCCGAGGCCTCATATTTCTAACTGACATTTGGCAAAACCGGGACAAAAATCTAATGGGTCACTTATCTCCAAACCTAATTTTACTGAGGTTCTTTAATCTAAAGTACATTTTTAGAAAAATTCTGTTGAAAAGGGTGGTGGCATGAATCGGCGGCTGCTACGCTTCCAGACCACTTTTCTTTGCTTCCAGCACAGTACCAGTGTCACATTTCAAACTGGTTACCATGGATACACTGTTTAAAAGTTACAACCTATATACTTGTCAACTGTCCCAGAACACAGGAGATCCTCCTCTATGACAAATCTCTAAGGCGCCACCACAGCATCCCAAAATCTTTGGAAGGTCACTTCTGTGAAGCGATGTGGCTTTGGGGGAAAAAAGGAGTGTGGCTTTGAATGGGGGGTTGGGGAAGGAGTGTGGCTATGAATGGGGGGGGTTGGGGAAGGAGTGTGGCTTTGAATGGGGGGGTTGGGGAAGGAGTGTGGCTTTGAATTGGGGGTTGGGGGAAGGAGTGTGGCTTTGAATGGGGGGGTGGGGAAGGAGTGTGGCTTTGAATGGGGGGAGAAAGGAGTGTGGCTTTGAATGATGGGGAAAGGAGTTTGGCTTTGATTTGAGAGGGGAGAAAGGAATGTGGCTTTGAATGGGGGGGAGAAAGTAGTGTGGCTTTGAATGATGGGATAGGAGTGTGGTTTTGAATGATGGGGTGGAAAAGGAGTGTGGCTTTGCATGATGGGGGGGAAAGGAGTGTGGCTTTGAATGGTCGGGAGGGAAAGGAGTGTGGCTTTGAATGATCGGGGGGGAGGAAGGAGTGTGGCTTTTGAATGATGGGGGGGGGAAGGAATGTGGCTTTTGAATGATGGGGGGCAGGAATGTGTCTTTTGAATGATGGGGGGGAAGGAATGTGGCTTTTGAATGATGGGGGGGGGAAGGAATGTGGCTTTTGAATGATGGGGGGGAAAGGAATGTGGCTTTTGAATGATGGGGGGGAAAGGAATGTGGCTTTTGAATGATGGGGGGGGAAGGAATGTGGCTTTTGAATGATGGGGGGGAGGAGTGTGGCTTTTGAATGATGGGGGGGAGGAGTGTGGCTTTTGAATGATGGGGGGGGGGGGGGGGAGTGTGGCTTTTGAATGATGGGGAAAAGAGTGTGGCTTTGAATGGAGGGAAGAAAGGAGTGTGGCTTTGAATGGGGGGGGGGGGGAGTGTGGCTTAACAGTTGACTATATATAGTGTTACCAGGTAGCAAAGTCCTTAGTAACCAGTCTAGACTAGTTTTAGATTTCCGAGCTGATACTAGTACTGAGCTGAAGGCACATAAAGAAAAAAGGGGGCAATGAGACTTGGCAATATTCATACCACACTTTTTTTTTTTCTGACAATACCAATTTTAAAAAAACACCATTTTAGTGTTTAGAACATAGAGAATTATTATAATTAAGACCATAAAAATCAACCCGGTGGTCAGATGATTGCAAGGTACAAAGAACCAAGTTTAGGATTTTTCTCTTATTTATGAAATCACTCATTTGTTCACGTATGGAAATTGAATGTGTTTTTGTTTTGTTTTTTTGTAAATAAATGACAAATTCTGGCAAAACGTCACTAATTAGGATTAATTTTACTAAGGAAAGAGTGAAGGTGCATCATTTCATATTTGGGCTGCTAAATTTTTTTTTCCTGGTCACTATCATTTTGATTTATTTTCCCATCTGTTTTAATGGAGACTTTCTAGAATATCATATTTTGCCTGTAAGTTATATAATGCAATAGGCCTGCGGACGACTGCTTGGCCCAGGAGGGAACAATGCACCTTGGCGATCTGTCTCCTCCCTAGTTAATTGGCTGCAACCACTGTCAGAAACTGCAGGGGAGGGGCTCCACACCAACGACCACACCCATGAGTTGTGGTCAACTCCTGCCCAGGAGGAAGCCTATGTAGTGGTTGACCAATAAAAGATTATTTTATTTTTTTTAATTAAAATCAGCACCACTCATATTTTGTTCACACCCATTCACTGGAGACCACAGGGTGGATCCTCGTTGGAAAATAATTTTTTTTTACATATATACTGGTATAAAATTGTATAATATATATATATATATATATATAATATATATATATATATATATATATATAATATATATATATATATATATATATATATATATATATATATATATATATTATACCATTTTTTTATTTTACAATATCCTGTACCATTGCAATATCTTCACTTCAGTAAGCATAAAAATTATCCATTGAGTCTAGTTTGTCATGTAATTCAATATAATATTGTCAAAATCAAAGACAACTAAATAATGTAATGTGATTTTTTTTTTTTCATATTTTTAGCAATATCTGCCCCAATTTTTAACTTTTTTATTTTTTAAACTATATGCTTTAAAAATTGCTATACAATATGATGAGTTCATAGTTCTATGCTGATTGATTCCAGTACCTATAATAGTTGGTGCTCCTCCAGCCACCACTAGGGGGAGCCCAGCTGCTGACTGCAGGCGGTTATTTTATTCACCCCATTGTATACTGTATGCATTGAGCTCTTGATCTCCCTCTAGTGGTGGCTACAGGCAGGCAGAATATTATGTTTTAGATCTGTCCATGAGGATCACTGGAATCTATTTTTGAAAAAATAACGCTCCAGCTGCTATGAAGACAGATTAAGAAATCAATAAGCTCAAAATTTTAGCCCAAAATATGACCTATTAAAAACATGTAAAATAAAGTGCACACTTCTGATAGAGCCAACATTTTTCTATTACATTTTTTTTATATTGCATTTGTGCAGATAAATAAAATCACCAAGACTTGAAAATTAAATTTACATAAGTGTATTCTGTAATGTTAAAAAATAAGTTGTTGTTTTTTTTTTTTAGACTTATGTACACACTATGTATTGGGTCTGTGATGGTTGGATCAGGAAATGAGTTTCAGTACAAAATGACTGTTCAAACCAAGCACAGGAGTTTGGGGCACCCTTGGTGTGGCCAAGCATTTCAGTGCATCTTCCCACCTACTTGTTCTCCATCTTTGCCTTCTGTAAATCCAAAGATGTCAATCACGATAGAGGAGGGCGAAGATAAAAATTCCAAAGAAGTAGATTGGAGGGAGCTGGGAAATGATTAGCCACCCCAAGATTGCGCAGAGCTCATGTGCTTGGTTTGAACAGTGATTTTTTTTTTTTTTTTTTGACAGATGCATTTTAAATAGCTCAGATCCCACCATATAAAATGCATCTACTTTATACATTAAATGTTTCACGTAATCGCCATAAATTAAATGTTTTGTAATTTTCTAAAATTGACCCTAAAGCGTATAATACAATAAAGAAATAACTTTTATACCTTGAATTTGCGGCTGATCAGGTGGTCCCCATGTTCCTGCAGTAGTAACATCTTGTCCATCAGTCACATCACTTCTGCAGGCTACCACTGGCCTCAGGGCTAATGTTCACATGTGCAGCACGTGACAGTGATTGACTGCGGCAGTTACATAGATGACGTGACTGCGGCGGTTACATAGATGACGTGACTGCGGCGGTTACATAGATGACGTGACTGCGACGGTTACATAGATGACGTGACTGCGACGGTTACATAGATGACGTGACTGCGGCGGTTACATAGATGACGTGACTGCGGCGGTTACATAGATGACGTGTCTGCGGCGGTTACATAGATGACGTGTCTGCGGCGGTTACATAGATGACGTGTCTGCGGCGGTTACATAGATGACGTGACTGCGGCGGTTACATAGATGACGTGTCTGCGGCGGTTACATAGATGACGTGTCTGCGGCGGTTACATAGATGACGTGTCTGCGGCGGTTACATAGATGACGTGTCTGCGGCGGTTACATAGATGACGTGTCTGCGGCGGTTACATAGATGACGTGACTGCGGCACCAGTGGGGGCCACCGGAACGGCGAGCGACTCTGGGACTTGGTTATTTCTCTATTATGTACTACTCTACTAGCCCGAGGGCCTACTCTAGGGCTAATTATGTAAAATCCTAGAAACCCCCTTTACAACTAATGGATAGTGCTACAGTCCAACATATTCAGATGGTTACAGTCATCTGGATGAAGCTCAGGCTGGATGAATCTATTACAAACCAGGTCACCTGAATAAGTGATCTCATCTCACAAGTTCGCTTTTTCGACTATTTTTGCACCTAAAGTAAAAATGACAACTTTGCACATGGTGTTTGATTAAAACTACCCTACTATTTTGTGTATACAGCTCCTATACAGTCCTCCATAGCTGGAGACCTCAGTCTGCAGTGTCACGCTTCTTTACTTCTTACTAACCTAAGCGATGAAAGGAGAGGACACATGTATGAGGGTGACTGCAGAACCAGACTACACAGGGTTTGTTTGTAGTCTGTTACCATGGAGACGCCTATTGTAGATCTACGGTAAATCGGTATACATAAAACAAAAGATTTTTTTTAATCATAATTGCATCAAATTTTATTTATTTTTTTTATGCACTGGAGCAATTAATAATTTGGCCCTGAAGTCAAATAGCCTTCTATATAATGTACAAATCTAGTGATTGATGGAGACCTCAGTCCGTGTTGCAGTTTAATATGACAGTGTTTTATGTTGTAAGCAATACTGTAAAATAACATTATTTTACATCTCTTGTTGTGTTGGGGGGGGAATTATGAATTTTTTTTTTATCTATTTTTTAATGTAGGTTATTTTGTCCAAAACGATTTTTATTTTTTAAGGTGAATATTGTGACTCCAAATCAGTCCATTGATGCTTTCATACAATTGGTCAGCGATATAAAAATGGCTTTAGTAACGAGGATTATAAGCTCCTTTCCTTGTTTTAGAAAATAAAGAAGAATAAAACAAACGATATTTCATGAGCTCTGGACTTTTTGATTTATTAAAATGCCGTCATTTCCCAAAAAAGAGAACAGGATTTTTTTATTTTTTTATTATTTTTTATTATTATTTTTTATTTTTTTTTATTGTGATGGGATCACATTCACTAGCACAAGACCATCAATGGAGAAGACTCTTAATCTGCTATTCTCTGACGATTGGTACTGAGAGGTGATTATATATTATATGCATTGTGAACTCTCCGAAAAGTGGTCATCTTGCCCCCATAGCACCCAGCTTTACTTTGCACTGATGAGGAAAGAGCAGACGCGATTGTGATCCTGTGCACCGAAATCTCCACAAAATCTGGTGTAACATGCTGCGCTAAAGTCAGCTGACTGATAGATATTTCTGCACCATATCCTTATATCTTGGCACAAAAAAACGCAGCTGCAAAAACGCACGTTTTGCCGCTTTTTTTTTTGTTTGCAGATTTGTCATAAAATAGCAAGCAAATCCTGTGGCCGGCAAAGTCATTGATAATTCTGTAGTTTTGTGCACACGTTCAGGATTTTCTCCTTGCAGATTTGGTGCAGAAAATAATCTGCAACATGTTCAATTCTTTCTGCGTTTTTAGCTGTATCAATGCTGCGGTTTTTGCGGCTGCGGATTTTCCGCAGCCGCACGTAACTGCATGTCAAATATTCATGCAGAATTATCTGCGGAATTCCTGCCTTTCAACTATGAAGATACAGGGCTGTAATTCCGCACGAAATCCTCATCGTTTCCGCAGGTTTGCCGCAACAATTCCGCAGAAATTCTGCATCAATGGATAGCTGCGGATTCCGTGGAGTTGCTGCGTGAACCTGCAGAATAGTCCGCAGGTATTTTCTCCCGTGGGCACATGGCCTTAGAGTAGATGGTGTAAAAATGGGCTAAATTTAACCAGTATGAATTAAGTTTTTTTAGTTTTTTTTGTTTTTTTTCATTGTGGAAAATTTATCAGAAAATGAACGAAAAATCAGGTTAATGTTTTATACTACACAAAAGTTGCCTGTATAATCAGACATAACTTTGTTGATAATGAGACAAGACAAACTGTGTAATTTATGCCAAATTAAATCAATTTTATTAAGTGGTTAAAATATAACCCTATAATGCTCAAAAAATACAAAAACAAAGGCTGCTAAAAGCAGGGACACATATACATATATGCATAATACAAAAAATATTGCTTTAAAAATATGAATATAATTTCCCTAGTTACACAAGAAAACCTGATAGTTTGTGATAGTGAAAAAAAATGCGGTATATATGTGCTAGAAGGGGATGCAATTCTACCTGAAAGTGCAAGTATATGTGTGTGGCGCCCCTGACCTGGTCAGGCACCACTGAGTACTGCACCCATGCTGGGGGCAGTACAATACAGGTAATCCAGAAGGCTGACCGAGGCGTGGTTACACAGGCGCATAGTAATCAGGTCTCACACATCTACCTTTGCGTGGACCCCTGGGGAATCCAGGAGGTGGCGTGGCCTCCATGTCCACGCAAGGGGTGTGGTAGAGAGCCTGGTTGCTGGGTTGCGTAGGCAGACATAGTAGGAAGGAGCAGTGAGCCAGTCTGAAGTGCAGCTCAGGGAGAGCAGACGCAAAGAGGAGACCTGAGGCTGCCACTAGTCAGACAATGTACGCTCAGTGACTAGCAACGGGGGAGATCGGTCACCTGGTAGTGCCACCCGAAATCCACCCAAGGCTAGAGAGAGCAAAGGAGTGGCAGAGTAAGGGGACTGCCAGGGAGGTACCAGGCCCGCAAGGGTAACAGGTCCTAGTGCAGAGATTTAGTCAATTTTCTCCTGCCAAACCTGCCAGTGGAGGCACTTCAGACCCCCAAGACAACACGACAGAGTCCGCAGCCACGTAGCAAAGAAAGGGCCCATAGTTCACAGGAGGCAAGCAGCCGGAGTGACCTGGTCCAGGCTACAAGCAAACGGGCCAAAAGAAGGGGAGAGGGGCATCAGCAACTTCCTTGGGCAACTCCAGCAGTGCTTCAAGTAGGGGCCACCCCAAAACACACAGGGCTAGGAAGGCGAGTTGGTAGTCACCCTCATCAGCCAGCCGGAAGGATACCTGGTTCCAGCCTGGTTCATCCCAGCTACGCCCGGGTAACTAACCCTGACATCAACTGTGAGTAAAAACCCTGAAAGACTGCCTGGACTGTGTTTGAGTCATTCTGCGCCTTGTGGTTCTTACACCGGGTCCTGGGGCTTGCCTCACTCTCTGTAGGCCACTACAACTGACTGCACCCACCATCAGCCCCAGGCACCCCTTAATCTGCAGTGGTGGTCACCCTGACCTCAATACCGAGAGTGGCGTCACGAAAATCCTGAAGAGAAGGTTCCTCCATGTGGAGTCCCTGAGGGTAATGCACCGACAACACCTGTGGGGCTTCACATGTGCAGTCAATTCTATCAAGTTAGCTTAATACAAAATGCAGATATGACAATAGTGGAGTTGTTATGGAGTAGTTGGTGTTTTGGAGTCCAGTTGCCTCTCATGTTTTAGCAAAGGCAACTATGAAAAGGAAGTTGCCTGAGGAAGAAACAGTGAAATGTGCGTTGGGGCGGCGGGGACACTGCAACTTATTTGTGCCATTATCCAGTGTGTAGCTATTTTTAAACTTTTTATCACCCCTTAGTTTCAGAGGAGACTGAATGGACTCAGAGGACCCAATCCATTGGCCAGGTCTGTATTCGGTGGCCGCTAGATGGGAGTCCTGTGAACCACCTTCTACCTGGCATCACCTACTCTACTACTCTTTCGATTAGCCAGCTAAGCATCTAATGCAGTCATTCCACAACATTGGGCTATCCTCATAGTGGCTTTTATACATGGTCAGTGGCTCCACGTTGCATGAAGGAAACCTAGGACTGGCATACGGGTGCATTGGGCGTCTCCGTTTTCAGTCTGAAGCCTTTTCTGTTAAAAAAAACGACAATAGATATGCTCCATTCAGATGTATAGAGAGATTCTGTATTGGAATATCACTGCACATAGGATGCCCGATGGAGCCAGTATGGCAGCTGTTGGCTCTGCTCCTGGTCCATGGCCTCTCAAATGGCTCACTATTGAATGGCATGATTCGCCAAACGTACCAGTTACACACATCTCAGTAGGAAATGGAAGAGTTACTTGTAATTTGAGTTCTCTCGCACGGTCCCGGTCTACCTCCGGTGCTGTATCCTCTTACACCCCCAGCACATTCTCCATCACCAGCTCATTCCACCTTCATTACCAATTAATCACCCAACACAACCAGCCGAAGTATCACGATCTGACGTTACGTTCACGGCAGAAATCCACACTCTATATTGTGTATATTATAGTAGCAGCATAGTCACGTGCCGAAATGAACCGGGGTGCGGACTTTAAAGGTACAGCATGAAACTTTGACGTGAATTTTACCAGTGGATTAGGACCTCCTCATTGAATCGGGAGAAATCCAGCGCATGGCCACAATTAAAGGGATGGTCTACCATTGAACAACCCCTTCGTCTAAATATTCACACATTGAGGTTTTTATTGGAATATTTTTTTTGTAAGTTATAGCAAAACCAACCACGATTTTCTGCAAAATAAGATGAAATAATAAAGAAAAAAAAAAAACAACACAATGTGAATAGTGACAATGTCAGAAGACGTCCTGGGAGGAAAGAGGTCGGATTTATATAAAACCCTCAAAGGCATTCCCAGGGGTCCGAAGGGGCCGGGGAGATCCCAGAAGGGGCAGGTTGGAGGGTAGGACATGAACAATCCCAAAAGTGTTAGCAATTATGAGGGAGAGACCACAGACCACATTGTGAATAAACCCACCAGAGAGCTTTAAGTGAGGCCACGTGGTCTAAAAGCTACACGTGGCTTTCCCGCTAGCTGACATGTTACAATGCAGTAATTGAGTTTTTCACATAATTCTCCTGTAAAAACTTGAGAAATTGAAAACTATAAAGGATAAAAAAAACTGCTGGAAGTCCAAAAAAAAAAGTGTGTAAATTTCAAGATATTTTAGCCTTCCCTACCACGACCACTCATTTCTGGGTGGGATTAGTGTAAACCCTGCACAGGAGGTTTCTTAATTTTCTTGGACTGTTTCTAAAAAAAAAAAAAAAAAGTCTGTAGCACATCCTAGAACCGTTAACAAATATGACTTTAGGTGGAATTCACACAAGAGGGAATATCTGTATCCATCCCATTCATTTCAATGGGCTGTGCAAGACCAAACGTTGCCATGTAGATAACAAATTTATTCGAACATTTGCACAAACTTTGTAACAAATCCACCGTGTATGAGTTTACTCTAAATGGCTAGTTTAGGTTTTGCAATGTGGTTTTCAGTGACTTGTTTGGACAGGACAAACCCCCCCCCCTTTTTTTTTCTTTATTTATTTATTTTCTTTCTCCATTCAGCAAAGTTTGACCAAATATTTTAAAAATATTTCCTCCTAGGCCTTGTACACACATTGCAAACATTCTGCAACCAAATCTGCATCTTCTGGCAGGAAAAATGCAATGGAAAAAAATGTCTCGTTTTTTTTTCATTGCTTTCAATGGTGAAAATGCGTGAAATAAACACAAAGGCCTGGCATGCTGGGGGATTTTTTCTGCAGCCTAATATGCAAAGAAAAAATCCTGAACGTGTGCACAAACTTAAGAATTCTCATAGACTTTGCAAGAAAAAATGCAGCAAAAAAAAAAAGCGACAAATACGCAATGTGTGCACAGCACTGAAGGATTCTCATAGATTTTGCTGGTGTGGTGCCCCTGAGGGTCCAGTCGCCACAGAGGTACTGCACCACAGCCAGAGTTGTGGGACCCCATTCCCTGGTAAGGAGGAGCGCACAGATCACAGCACACACACTCCTAATATAGCTGCACTCCATCAGGCCGTGGTGAGGGCGAGATAGCTCCTTAGGGAGAGCACAGTCTCGGAGCCAGTCTGGAGGTGGGGTTAGTGGGTGGACACTTAGACCTCTCTTTGCTTCCTACTTCGTTCTCTTGCATTGTTCTGAGGACTGGAGCCGGAGGAACTCGTCCTAGGACAAGGAGGAAGAAAGGAAGAAGGGGTCCACCCGTGGGCTCGCATCCACATCTGACATACCAGTGTGGAGGGACTGGGCCGCAAGGGGGAACCGGCCCCTACATTAGTGGAGAACAACCAGGCTCAGCTAGCAAACCAGAGGCTGAGGTATCTTTATGTGCCAAAGCCACTACCACACATGAATCCACTGGAAGGTGACCAGATAGGACCAAGGGACAGAGCAAGAAGCCGCCCAGAAAGGGGTCCGCGGGCACTGTGTGTGAGGCGCTGGGCAGGCGGGAGAGGCCAGAGCAGGAAGACAAATTTTGGAAGGTTTTTACAGAAAAGGGACACCGGTCTTGTGCCTCCGAATTACCTGGGAATTGGCTGGATCCCGTCACCACAAGACTCCGCACTCCAAGGGCAGCATTTGACCGGCCGGTCGTGAT
The DNA here is from genome assembly GCF_048569485.1 of Anomaloglossus baeobatrachus. Lineage (NCBI taxonomy): Eukaryota > Metazoa > Chordata > Amphibia > Anura > Aromobatidae > Anomaloglossus > Anomaloglossus baeobatrachus. The sequence continues at coordinate 176,851,222 of NC_134363.1, read as the reverse complement.
AACCTGGAATTGCCAACCATGAGTAAACCCCTTGTGACTGCATCCCGCTGTGTCCTGGACTCATTGCCAGCGCCACTCACTACATCAGCGCGATCATTACACAGAGTGTCCTACACGATCACCATCCCTGGGGTCAGCTTTACCTGTGGAGAGCTGAACCACCTCTGTTGCATCACCACCGACCCCAGGGGAACTGAATGGCAGCGGTGGCCCATATCTTGCCGCATACCACGGGTGGCGTCACGACTCATCCCATGTAAATATCCCTCAATTATTTAAAATGACACCGCCAGGGTCACGGAGTTGTGCCCTGCCGTCGTGACCTCCCAAGCAGAACTGGCCCGGTTCCGATAGCCCCATGGCCCTGCTGGGCATGTCACTGCCATCAGGATTTCCTTGCAGATTTGTGAAAATCTGCTAGAAAAAAAAAAGCAACAAACACTCACAGTTTTGTATTTTTCCTTTTCCTCTTTACCCAGGGTTCCTCCCCTCGGAGCCATAGGTGTTTTTAATTAGAGCAGGAGTCTGATGTGAAGTGAATGCACCGAGGCCACGGAGAGGTGAGCGGCTTGTCTCGTCCTCTATAATCTCAGGGCTGTATGTGGATCATAGTGTGCACTGGACCATCCACGTTATAGGCTTTACAGAACGTCCTTCCATGGAGGTCCACTTTTTGGGAAATGTTGGTTTATATTTGCACCGGAGCTCCATTGCATGCCATTACAGACCAATCATTCCTGTTGTCGAAGTGAACTTCAGAACTTGCACCAAAATAATGCGACGATCACACATTGAGTATTTGGTGAGGGTTTTTGTTTTTTTACATCAGTATTTGTAAGCCAGAACCAGGAGTGGAACAATTAGAGGAAAAGTATAATAAAAAAAAATACGTCACCATTTCGTTTTTATTTTTTTATTTTTTTGTAACAATTTCTGGTTTTGACTTATTATTGAGTCAAATTTATTTATTAATAATAATAATAATAATAATTTATTATTATTTGAATTATTTTGACTTAATCTTAATATTGAGATACAAAAAAAAAACCCTCCCCAAATACTCGTTTTTCCACAGATTTAAAATAACAAAAATATAAATGCTTCAAAGTCACTTGCAAAAAAAGTTCACCATAAATCATGGAAAAATATTGTATAAATGTGCAAAAAAAAAATACTCTTGGTAAATGCATCAAAAACTACGCTGAAAAAAGTGCACATTCTAACAAAAATGAGTCGTGTTTTTAGATGTGGGTTTTACAGGCAGAAAAAAATCCACTTAAAAAACTCCATGTGAACAACCCCTTAGGGTGAATGCATATGGAGCTGATTTATCATGTTTATTAAAACATATAATTCTTATAAAAGAATTGACATGCTGCTTCCTTTTTTTTCTGCAAGGAAAAAATATATATTAATAATATGTATTCATTTATATAGCGCTATTAATTCCACAGTGCTTTACATACAATGGCAACTCTGTCCCCATTGGGGCTCACAATCTAGAGTCCCTATCTGTATGTTTTTGGAGTGTGGGAGGAAACCGGAGAGTCCGGAGGAAACCCACGCAAACACGGGGAGAACATACAAACGCCTTGCAGATGGTGTCCTTGGTGGGATTTGAACTCAGGACCCCAGCGCTGCAAGACTGCAGTGCTAACCACTGAGCCACCACAAGACTGCAGTGCTAACCACTGAGCCACCACAAGACTGCAGTGCTAACCACTGAGCCACCACAAGACTGCAGTGCTAACTACTGAGCCACCACAAGACTGCAGTGCTAACCACTGAGCCACTGTGCCGCCCGAAAAAAAGAAGCAACGTGTGCACAGCACTTCAGGATTCTCATAGACCTTGCTGGGATGCTTTTTTTATTTCTTGCAGTATTGATTAAAATCTTCAAAGAAAAAAGCAAAGTGTGCACAGAGCCTTAGGATATGTTCAGAGTATATAAACTGCGGATATAGGCTACGTTCACACAGTTCATTTTGCAGAGTTTTGGTTTTTTTGCATGTTTTTTTTTGTTGGTTTTATGCAAATTCATGCTCATAAAATGCTGTTTTTACAGTATCTGCAAAATCTATGAGATCCCTCACACACACAACCCTTTTTTGTTTTCATGACTGGAATGTCAGTCTGATTGTTTGTTTTTTTTTTTTGTTGTGTTTTTTTTTTGTTTTTTTTTAAAGAAGCAGCGAGTCCATTCTTTGAGGTTTAGCTGCATTTTTCACTCATACAAAGCAATGAGAAAGTGTACAAATGCAGCAAAAAAAGTCAGAAAAGCCGCAGCTTATTTCCCGCCAAGAGATGAGGTTTTGCTACAGTTTTACTACAGAAAAAGCTGTAAAAACGCCCTGTGTGAACCTAGCCTTAGGCTATGTGCCCACGCTGCGGAAAATGCGCAGAATTTGCCACGGATTTTTCCAAAATCTGCAGCACAGCTACTCCCCAGCCATTTCCCTGGCATTTGGGAACTGCTGTGCCCATGCTGCGGGTTTTTCCGCAGCGGAAATAATGCGGATTTCCCTGCGGAAAAATCAGCAGCATGTCAATTATTCCTGCGGATTTACCTGCGGATTTTGCCCATGTAAGTGAATGTAAAAAAAAAGGCAAAATCCGCAACGAAATCCGCACCTATGCAAAGGTGTGGATTCCGGGGGAATGCTGCGGATTTAGCTGCAGAAAAATCCACGGATGCAGAGTCCCGTGGGCACATAGCCTTACAGTACAGAAAATCCGCTGAGTATGAAAGTTAAAAAAAAATATCTCAAGCAAGCGCTGTGGAGAAGTACAAAGTGACCGGCGCTACGGATTACAAATCCATAGCACTTCAGCTTACGACGCGGCTGTGACTGCAGGTTTCACGCGTTGCGATTAGTGGGGTGCAATGAGCGGAAAGTTCCAGCGCACATATCCTAAAGGTTTGGCCAAAAAGTGTCCCTAAGCCAGACGTTGGTCACTATGTGAGAATATCGTACCCCTCCCCCCATTACATCCTATATTGAGACCCCCTGCGAGGGCCCGTGCTGACGCCGCGCTCCTCCCTTTGATTTTTCGCTGACATCTTTCCTTTAAGCGCCCTATAGTGATAAGTAAAGGCATTTTTCCGGCTGCTTGAAGACCGTGCCCTTGACGTAATCATTATTTGATGCCCGGACTGTTCCGGACACCCAGCTCCGGCTGAGTTTCTCATTAATAATGCAGGGTCTGGTTTATTTTTGCTAGGAGCCTGGTCAGTGGATAAGATTCCTGCATTGACGTCAGCCATGATAATAATACCCTCTGCTCTTGTAATCACCTGCTTAGAAGATAGAAATCTCTAAACGGCGGCCGTCATCCTGATACTCTGTAAAAGAAGCCGCTGAAGGATGTGGGATTGATGTCGTATAGCGATATAATAGCGATATAATGTCGTATAGCGAATAGGACGGGATGGGAGGGCCATATTTTGGGAAAATCATTAAACTGTCTAAAAGAACAACATCATCTTAGTTGTCCATAGCAACCAATCAGAGCCTGCCTTTCATTTTGTATTCTTCTATTGAAGAATAAAAGCTGCACTGTGATTGGTTGCTGTGGGATGTCTTGGTTGCCCATAGCAACTAATCAGAGCAGAGCCTGGCTCTCATTTTGTATTTTGGCCATTAAGAATTAAACCTGCACTGATTGGTTGCTTTGAGCAAATAAGATATTATTATTTTAGACAGTTTCACAATTTTCCTAAAATATTGCCTCCCTATCCATCATACCATAGCAACGAATCAGAGCTAAGCTTTCATTCTGTATTCTGCTCTTGTAGAATGAAAACAGCACCATGATTGGTTGCTAGGGGCAGTCTTGGCATAGCAACCTATCAGAGCTCTGCTTTCATTTTTAATTTGGCTCTTGAATAATGAAAGCTGTTCTGTGGTTGGTTGCTATGGGCAACTAATTTTTTTTGCAGGTTTTCATAAATCTGTAAATTATGAATTTTATTTTTTATTTTCCACTAAATTTTACCCTCTGTTTTTGGTGAAATTATTAACACAATTCATTGATTGACAAAGCAGAACATTTTGAACCATTTCTTAATCTCTAATCCAAAATAATAAGGCTGGACTAAGGGCGACGCCTCGGCGGAGGTCTAGATGATATGGATCGGTTATGGTGGGAGTGAAAAGATAGATGGGATCAGATGTAACTGGGTGAAAGGGGAGCTATAACTGGGCTTGGAATTGGGGAGACATTTTTTTTTAGTGACACTTAAAGGGATTTTCCACTAATTTACTTAGTGCAAAAATGGGACTATGATGGATCCAAACATGACAAATAACCCCACAGGCTCCCCTACTGGGCCCTACAGCTCCTCTGGATACTGATAGTGTCCCCCACCATTCCCTTGAGTTAATTTTTTGTGTGTGATTGGGTGAACTTTGCAGCCATGGATTGGCTGCAGCAGTCAAGTTCCATCTGAGACAGAAGAAAGAGCAAAAAGACTTTGTTCTGGTTCAGGTAGAACATGACCGCTGCAGCCAGTCAGCTGGTGGGGAGCAGCATGTTGGTTTTCCCACCCATCAGCTGATTCTTAGTACCCTGAATGTAGAAAGTCTTCAGTATATGAAGCCGCGACATTGAAGGCCCATACACTGTGGAGCGGGCGTTATCAGGTACTATAGTTCTGCTTCCATTTAAAGGGAACCTGTCGGATCCCCACTGCCCTCCAACCCAGCAGCATTGGTACCGGTCTACCCAAGTATCCCTCCCTGACCAGCCCTGTATAACGCTAATCACTAATATGAATGTTTAAAAAAAGACTCATAAACCTCACTTTCCCTATGCTAATTAGACCTGTGACTAGTCAAAAGGGCGTTAATTCCCCAGACTAGTCCTTCCTTTTTCCATGCTATCATGCCCCTGGGGGCGTGAGAACATGATTTCCGGGAATCTGCCTCACTGCCAGCTCCTGGAAATCTTGTGCATGAGCGCGGCTCATTTTGGTACGTTGGTACACCTTTAAAACTCGGCCTACTCTTCCCGGCTTCATTAGGCGCATTGCGTATGGCCAGAGGTTCAGAAGAAGTGTATGTGAGCCATCTTCTGAACCTCTGAGCAGACACCGTGCACCTAATCAAGCTGGGAAGCGTCCATGTTGTTTTTGAAGTGTACTGACTGTCACATGGTGTTTGGCTCTAAACTTGCCTAGTGTCATGGCGGCATCTGACGCTGTTCACACTGCAGAATCTGACACTCCACACTATTCCTTCTCAGGCAGGCTCAGAGGCCAACCAGCTGTGTTCTCATTAGTGATCTGTCTTGCAGGAGTTAATTTCTGCTAGCCTGCTGGTTACCTCTTGGATCACATGTTATGGTGACTTATCACAGTTACTTTTTAAGATGGTGGAGCCTGTCTTCCCATGCCAACTATAGCTTTGCTAAACCAGTCTGTGTGCTGTTGTCTTGCAGTTGCTGGTGTTTTATTGTGTGCTGTAAAAATTCTTTTGTCATCTGGTTATTTCCTCCCTGCTCTTTATTTCCTCCTTATCATGTATTGTCTTGTATCTCATTGTGTGCTAGCTGTGCAATATTTTTTAGTTTCCCAGTTTGTTTATATCTGTGGGTTCAACCACTTCTGTCCCGGTCCTCCCCTGCTGTGGGTGAGTGACGATATAAAATTGGGGTTTGCCATGAGCTGGGCAAGGAAGACGGCCCAGACCTCTTCACCATCAGAAGTATCTCTGGAATTAGGGACAGCTAGGGCCCACTAGCCTGGGGCCACTTTAGGAGCCTCTGTCCTCTGTTATCCCTTCACACCATGTGATGCTGACACAACAAAATAAGCCGCTTGCATACGCAAAATTTCCAGGAGCTGACGGTGAGGCCGGCTCGTGCGAATCCATGTTATCTCAATCACAGGAGCGCAATAACATGGAAAGAAGGCCGACTAGTCTGGGAAATTAAGGCTCCTTTGCCTAGTCAAGGCAATAATTAGCATAGGGGCGCGCAGTTTTTTAAGCCTATTTTTTACCATTCATATTAGTGAATAGCATTATACAAGGCTGGTTATTCAGGGAATTTGGGCATACAGGTATCAATGCTGCTGGTTTGGAGGGCAGAGGGGACCTGACGGGTTCCCTTTAAGTGAATGAGATCTGTGCTGTAGCACGTACGGCTGAACAGCTGTGATCGGATCGGTGGTGGTTACCTGGTGTCCGATCTCCAGAAACGTGACCTATCCTAAGAATACGTCATCAACTTATAAGTCCTGGGAAACCCTTTTAAAAAAAAAAAAAATTGCCAATAAGGATGAGAGAGTCAAATCATAGCGTCCGGGGGGGACACTAGACGCGGTACTACCAGGAAAAGGAAGATGGGGTGACTAGCAAGGCCACAGGGCCATAGCCTCAACAGGGAATATATACCGGTCCATGCCGGGACGTCCGAACCACACGATGACTATGGCAGATGTGACATTGGTGACCGTCTGTATCCAGACAGGGAACGCTCTGTTTTTCTCGGATCTTGCAGAGGATGGAGCAGATGGCGCAGGCAGAGCACAGCACAGACGACTTGTCATTAGGCACATAATGAAGCCGCGCAGCCCGTGCAGCTGTTGGGGAATCCCACGTTGACTTCATGCAGAAAGTCATAGTGAGATGTGGTCTGACCATCGCGCGGTCTGCAGCCTTCAGCTGTGAGGACGTCTTACAACCTGCGAATAACAACCGTCATCAAAATGTCATTTCCTGATTAATTCTTTCTCAAACCTGACCTTGAGTTTCACAAACAATTATCTGCTGTAGGTTCACCCATAGGAGTTGAGCAGAAATATATGCACCAAGTTATATATCCTGGCAGGGTATGTAGCAGGGTGGAGAACCTTTGATCTGCCAAGGGCCATTTCGGGGCCATACAAAATGATCAACTTGAAATTTATTTTGCTATATTTGGTCAAACATTTAATTATTTCACCCCTAATATGATGGCCAGAACTGATTTCCTTTGGTGTGATCTCAGCTGGTGTTGACGCTGTTGCTTTTCCAGTTCAGGAGGGCAGTCAACTCTTTGTGACAAGTTTTGTAATAGACTCGTAGCAGTAAGTTGTGCGACATACAGATGTATTACACTATATGTCTCTTCAGTGGAAAATACATCACTGCTCATATTAAATTTATAGAGTCATGCACTGGGGGAGTATCTAAAGTATACATCATATAGGAAACACCAAGACTGCAGTACATACATCACACAGGAGACACCAAGACTGCTGTATATATATCCATAAAGACAGCAAGACTGCCGTATACATCACATAGAAAAAAATAAGACTGCAGTATATACATCAGACAGGAGACAACAAGGCTGCTGTTTTCATCACATAGGAGACACCAAGAGAGCTGTATACAACATATTTGAGACAGACTGCTGTATATACATCACAAAGGAGACACAAAGACTGCTGTATATACATCAGAGGAGATACCAAGACTGCTGTATATACATCAGAGGAGATACCAAGACTGCTGTATATATATCATAGGAGACACCAAGACTGCTATATAGCCATCACATAGCAGGCACCGGGACTGCTTTATATACATCAAATTGGAGACGCCAAGACTGCTGTATACATCAGAATAGGAAATACTGCTGTAAACATCCCATAGGAGACACAGACTGCTGTATGCACTGCATAGGAGACACAAACTGCTGTATACATAACATAGGAGACATAGATTATGCTGTATACATTGCATAGGAGACAGAGACTGGTATACATTCCATAGGAGATACAGACTACTGTATAGTATAGGAGACACAGAGACTACTATATATATCGCATTGCAGATACCGAGACCGGTGTCTATATATCGCATAGGAGACACTGAGACCTCTGTATACATTGCATAGGAGACACCGGGACTGCTGTATACAAGTCACCATGGCTCAAGGTCGAGCCGAAGGACATTAAAAGAAATCACTCTGGAGTCCACAATGTTATCTCAAAAAACATTGGCTACATTGAATACAATTGTATCCACTTTTCAGAATAGAGCAGGGCTAGCTATGGCTTATGAATGGAAGCAGATGTTAACATTCAGTGACTGCAAACCACCAAATCTCGTCAAGGTGCGAAACAGAAAGGGCCAACAAGTACTAAGCATCTCTGGGAACTCCTTCAAGACTGTCGGAAGGCCATTTCTGGTGACTACCTCTTGAAGCTCATCAACAGAATGCCAAGAGTGTAATCAAAGCAAAAGGTGGCTACTTTGCAGAACCTAGAATATAAGACATATTTTCAGTTGTTGTACACTTTTTTGTTAAGTATTTCATTCCACATGTTTTAATTCATAGTTTTGATGCCTTCAATGTGAATCTGCAATTTTCAGAGTCATGAAAATAAATAAAACTCATTGAATGAGAAGGTGTGTCCAAACTTTTGGTCTGTACACTAATATATATATATATATATATATATTATATAATGAAATTTATTTGTGCCTTTTTTAGAGTAAAAAGTCGATTGATGCTTTGAAAAGTCACATGCACCACTAAGATTTGTGTGAAAATGTCTAAATGATGAGAAAAAATAAAAATCACTCCAGGATGGGGACTGGAAAACAGTTGGAAAAAAAACAACAAATGAACAAATAAGAATTAGACTTCAAAATAGGCTCAACTCAAAAGAAGAATATGGCACAAAAGTATAAATGAGTAGAAAAATAGGCGCAAAAGCGAAAATGAATCTAGGCAAAAGTTTAGTAGAAAGTTGTAGAACTTTTAATCTGGATAAATCCGGAGAACTTTTTTTTACAACGTGAACCATGAATAGGGAGAAGGTCATCTATATATTTCCATATTGTAATAAATTGGATCCCGTTCCGGGGATCGCGCGGTGATTCCTGTTTCCGCTGCACCAGCTTCCTCCTCCTGGAACTCCAAACACATTAGAGGGAGAATCGGCTGCAAGGAAAACTCTTCATTTCAAGGTATTGATGTTGTGCAGCGGCTCCGAGCTGAAAATGGAATGCAATTTGCATTGATCTGGACGGTCACCGAGGACAGGAAATCTGTAAATGCAGTATACATTTTCTGCTTACAGGAATGTCACTTGTATCTCCTGCCCTGCGAGATGTGAAGATAAGAGCTTTTCAGGGTTACAAAGTCAAAATGGACAAACGCTGCTGTCCTTTAATAACCTCTTATTTTTATTTATTTATTTTTTTTTACATGTTTTAACCTTAAAGTATTTTTCATTACCACTTTACGTTCTTGCAAAAAGAAGCAACGAATGCATCGAAAAACGGCTGCCTGTTATTGTCAAACTACTGTGTTTTCTCTTTTTAAATAATGACAACCAAAACCATCCAAATGACACTAATGAAAAGTTCACACACCACAGTTTTATTACCGTGTATTGCCCCCTCTAACATCAATGACAGCTTGATGTCTTTTGTGGTAGTTGTGGATGAGGCTCTTTATTTTCTCAGATGGTAAAGCCGCCCATTCTTCTTGGTCAGATGGTAAAACCACCCATTCTTCTTGGCGCCTCCAGTTCCTGTAAATTCCTGGCTTTCTTGCATGAACTGTGCGCTTGATTTCTCCCCAGAGTGGCTCAATGATCTTGAGGTCAGGAGACTGAGATGGCCACTTCAGAACCTTCACTTTGTTCTGCTGTAGGAAATGACATGTCGACTTGGCCTTGTGTTTTGGATCGTTGTCATTTTGGAACGTCCAAGTACGACCTATGTGCAGCTTCCAGGCTGATGAGTGCAAATTTGCCTCCAGTATTTGCTGATAGCGTATGCATTCATCTTTCCTTTTAACTTTGACCAAATTTCCTGTGACATTATAGCTCACCCATCCCCACACCATCAACGATCCTCCTCCATGCTTTACAGTAGGAATGGTGTTCCTTTCATCATAGGTCTTGTTGACACCTCTACAAGCAAACAAGGTCACTGGTGAGGATGTTACCTTTATTAGCCATTCAAACCCATTTGTTTCAACGTCTGTGCATGTTATCAGGCCAAAATCATGTGGGTATGTTAACTTTTCATCAGGGTCATTTGGATGTTTTTGGTTGTTGTTATGATTTAAAAAGAGTAAACACAGTAGATGACAATAAACGGCTTCACCCGACCACTAACCATGAGTGGAAAAAAGGTTTGTGTGTTATCATTCATATTCTCTGAAAAAAAGGCCAAGAAAGCAAAAAAATCTGCCGGGGTGTGTAAACTTTTGAGTACAACTGCATGAAGCTGTAATACTGCACCCACAGACGATGGTCCGGCTCTGCTGTGCCACTTATTTCCAACACTGGAAGACAGACCCTAATCATCAACAGGGATCACATGTACAGCAGTCTTGATGGAAGGTGCACATCTTAATGAATTTGACAAATTGTTTGATGAATTGGTAGTAAATAAAGCCTTGAGACACAAGGGCAGCTATAGGCTATGTGCGCACGTTGCGTCGGAGTACCTGCAGTTTATTCTGCACGTTTTCCTTCCCTTGGTTTTTGACCAAATGGCTTTTGACAATTTTTTAGCGCTAAAAACGCATGCGTTTTTACCGCGTTTTTAGTGCGTTTTTAGCGCTTTTTGCCTGCGTTTTCACCTGCGTTTCTGCAGATGCGTTTTTGAGATCAAGACACTGAGAAATAAAGTTGAATTAGTCAAAAAGAATGAAAAAAGAGAAAAAAAGTATAAAATTAACTTTTAATAAAATTATATGGGAAATTATCAATTTTAATGTAATAATAGTGGTTATGCACATTTTTAACAGAAAAATAGCTAAAGTTTATTATTTTTTAACATTTAAATTTTCGGTTATTGTGTGTGTGTAAAGGAACATTAGAACCCATTAATTTTTGGCCAGAAAAGCATGCGTTTTTGGAGCCAAAAACGCAGTGGAAAAGCAGGTAAAAAGCATGAAAAACGCAGGAATTGTGATTTTGGTTGCTTTTTGCCATTTCTCATTGACTCCAATGTTAAGGAAACGCTGCAGAAATGGCAAAAACAACTGACATGCTGCTTCTTTTTCAGCATGGTTTTTGACCACAAATATGCAAATTAAACGCTGCAGAAAAAAAAGCAAAGTGCAGACAGGATTTCTGCTTTTCCCATAGACTTTGCTGGAAATCAAAAACGCATGCGTTTTTGCGCAAAAACGCTGCTGCCAAAAACGCTGCAGAAACGCGGTAAAAAAACGCAACGTGCGAACATAGCCATAGAACGCTCAGCTTTCTACCAGCACTATAGGTGCAGGAACTTCTTTTTCCCTCAGTTACTAATTTGCATTCTTCTGCTATTGTTAAAAGGCTTACCTGCCCTGAAAGCCTGACTCTCTCATGCCTGGGAGCGGAAAACAGACAGGAGAGCATGAGTAGAGCGATGGGGACTTGCCCACATTTGCTGTACAGAGATGAGAACTCGCCCACCCCCCCAATTCCTGTAATCTGGCTCTGCTTCTCTACTTCTAGATGGGGATTACACTTGACAACAGGCAGTAGACAGAAGGGAGACACTAGCAGCTGGCACTTTATGGGTATTTCTTGGGGGTAGAACACCATAATTTATAAAGTGAGTTACAGATTGTTGATTAGTCAAAAAAAAAACTGAGTTGCATAAAAAGTACAGGGACCATTTGAGACCGGATTTAAGCTACCTATACAAACTGACGCTCCTAATGTCAATATGTCCGTCTGATGCTGGTGCTCCTAATGTCCATATGTCCGTCTGACGCTGGCGCTCCTAATGTCAATATGTCCGTCTGACGCTGGCGCTCCTAATGTCAATATGTCCGTCTGATGCTGGTGCTCCTAATGTCAATATGTCCGTCTGATGCTGGTGCTCCTAATGTCAATATGTCCGTCTGACGCTGGCGCTCCTAATGTCAATATGTCCGTCTGATGCTGGTGCTCCTAATGTCCATATGTCCGTCTGACGCTGGCGCTCCTAATGTCAATATGTCCGTCTGACGCTGGCGCTCCTAATGTCCATATGTCTGTCTGACGCTGGCGCTCCTAATGTCCATCTGTTTTATCTGGTCAGACATCCCCGGCAGCAACTCGTCTCCTTTTCAGTAAAGCCCTGTGCAGGTCGGGAGACTTCCCGCTATCTGAATTCCTGCGCCATGCAGTGCCCTTTTAGGCTATGTGCACATGTTACTTTTTATGTGTTTTTTGGTGCAGATTTGCCCCAAAACCTAAAGGGAATCCTAATGCAGCAAAGTGAATGAGAATCCTGAAGTTTTGTGGACGTGTTGAGTTTTTTCTCTTTTGCAGATTTGGTGCAGGATGTCAATTCTTTCAGCATTTTTGCTGCAGCTTTCACCCATGCTAATGAATGTGAAAAATCTGCACCTAAAACTCACTGAAAACACACGTTTTACTACTGCGTTTTTCCTGCCAAGAGATGCAGAAATTTCTGCCGCAAATCCTAAATGTGTGCACGGACCCCATACTGGACGTTGTCCTCTCCAGACGGCGAATGTCCAGGGCACGTCTGATGGGACACGGCTCCCGGACTTGCTCTTCACAGAGGTCGGTCACTTCTGAATTTATCAGTTTCTCGGTCCCGAGATGATAAAATTGGATCAGAGCAGCAAAATGTGGACAAAATGACTTCAGAATGTGTTGAAGTCGCCTGTTCTTGCTGAGCGCGTCTTATGTAAGGTTTCTGAGTACGGCAATGTCTGCAGAGACTCTGGGTATTTCCCTGCGTTCTGTGGGCGGCGGAGAATACAGCTCTGTTCACACATTACAGAGTTTTGATAATAACCTTCACACCTCGGTAAAAGTGTTGATGTGTCAAAGCCTCGTGTGGGAGTGAAGAAAGCGTTGACTGAGAATGTGCCGATGGCACCGCAGTCACATCCGCGCCGTGTCTGCTCCGTCTCTACCATGTCTCTGTTCTATCTGTTATTATTTATTTTACATCACAATTAGTTCCAGGTGTTGCAAATGTGAAGAAGGTTTATACACCTGCAATATATCAAATACAAACAAGTGCAAAGAACAAAGCAACAGCAACAAGCTGGAGAGACCGCCTGCCCAAGGAGCGTCCAGTCTGTCTCCTGTATCTAGAGTTCTACCAATAGACACTGCATGGAGAATAGTATCGCACGTGCATCTTAATTATTGAATTCCATTTGTTTCCTTCAGTCCTCTTGATCTCTAGTGTGTAACATCTGGCCCCATTGTTGCCCCTGGTGTGTAACATCTGGCCCCATTGTTGCCCCTGGTGTGTAACATCTGGCCCCATTGTTGCCCCTGGTGTGTAACATCTGGCCCCATTGTTGCCCCTGGTGTATAACATCTGGCCCCACTGTTGCCCCTGGTGTATAACATCTGGCCCCACTGTTGCCCCTGGTGTGTAACATCTGGCCCCATTGTTGCCCCTGGTGTGTAACATCTGGCCCCACTGTTGCCCCTGGTGTGTAACATCTGGCCCCACTGTTGCCCCTGGTGTGTAACATCTGGCCCCACTGTTGCCCCTGGTGTGTAACATCTGGCACCATTGTTGCCCCTGGTGTGTAACATCTGGCCCCATTGTTGCCCCTGGTGTGTAACATCTGGCCCCACTGTTGCCCCTGGTGTGTAACATCTGGCCCCACTGTTGCCCCTGGTGTGTAACATCTGGCCCCACTGTTGCCCCTGGTGTGTAACATCTGGCCCCACTGTTGCCCCTGGTGTGTAACATCTGGCCCCACTGTTGCCCCTGGTGTGTAACATCTGGCCCCACTGTTGCCCCTGGTGTGTAACATCTGGCCCCACTGTTGCCCCTGGTGTGTAACATCTGGCCCCACTGTTGCCCCTGGTGTGTAACATCTGGCCCCACTGTTGCCCCTGGTGTGTAACATCTGGCCCCACTGTTGCCCCTGGTGTGTAACATCTGGCCCCACTGTTGCCCCTGGTGTGTAACATCTGGCCCCACTGTTGCCCCTGGTGTGTAACATCTGGCCCCACTGTTGCCCCTGGTGTGTAACATCTGGCCCCACTGTTGCCCCTGGTGTGTAACATCTGGCCCCACTGTTGCCCCTGGTGTGTAACATCTGGCACCACTGTTGCCCCTGGTGTGTAACATCTGGCACCACTGTTGCCCCTGGTGTGTAACATCTGGCCCCATTGTTGCCCCTGGTGTGTAACATCTGGCCCCATTGTTGCCCCTGGTGTGTAACATCTGGCCCCATTGTTGCCCCTGGTGTGTAACATCTGGCCCCATTGTTGCCCCTGGTGTGTAACATCTGGCCCCATTGTTGCCCCTGGTGTGTAACATCTGGCCCCACTGTTGCCCCTGGTGTGTAACATCTGGCCCCACTGTTGCCCCTGGTGTGTAACATCTGGCCCCACTGTTGCCCCTGGTGTGTAACATCTGGCCCCACTGTTGCCCCTGGTGTATAACATCTGGCCCCACTGTTGCCCTTGGCATACAATATCTGGCCCCACTGTTGCCCCTGGTGTATAATATCCAGTTCCTCACCCTGGTTTATAATATCTGGCTCCCGCCATGTCTGCCTTTACTACCAGGTGACAGAGCGTCCGGTGGTGCAGAGCTCACTGATACCAGCGCATCCTGTAATAGGAGCCCCTGAGGTAACAAGTCCGTTCATGACGTTTCTTCCTCCTGAATCTTCCCCATCACCTGTGAGGGATATTATTGAGAAGTGGAAGGAACCGCAACAACTCAACCATAAAGTGGAGACCCCAAAATGTTACAGAGCAGGGGGCCGAGTGCTGAGGAGCAGAGGGAAGAAAAGTCACTACCACTCTGCTGACTCCATATCTGCAGAGTCCAGACCTCATCTGGTAACATCATTACAAACACTGACTCCCAGCTTCATGGTCAAGCAGCTGCAATAGCCGTACATCACCAAGCACAATGCCGAGCCGCACATCACCAAGCACAATGCTGAGCCGTACATCACCAAGCACAATGCCGAGCCGTACATCACCAAGCACAATGCCGAGCCGCACATCACCAAGCACAATGCCGAGCCGTACATCACCAAGCACAATGCCGAGCCGTACATCACCAAGCACAATGCCGAGCCGCACATCACCAAGCACAATGCCGAGCCGCACATCACCAAGCACAATGCCGAGCCGCACATCACCAAGCACAATGCTGAGCCATACATCACCAAGCACAATGCTGAGCCGTACATCACCAAGCACAATGCCGAGCCGTACATCACCAAGCACAATGCTGAGCCGTACATCACCAAGCACAATGCCGAGCCGCACATCACCAAGCACAATGCCGAGCCGCACATCACCAAGCACAATGCTGAGCCGTACATCACCAAGCACAATGCTGAGCCGTACATCACCAAGCACAATGCCGAGCCATACATCACCAAGCACAATGCTGAGCCGTACATCACCAAGCACAATGCTGAGCCGTACATCACCAAGCACAATGCAGAGCCATACATCACCAAGCACAATGCTGAACCATACATCACCAAGCACAATGCCGAGCCGTACATCACCAAGCACAATGCCGAGCCATACATCACCAAGCACAATGCCGAGCCATACATCACCAAGCACAATGCTGAGCCGTACATCACCAAGCACAATGCTGAGCCATACATCACCAAGCACAATGCTGAGCCATACATCACCAGGCACAATGCCGAGCCATACATCACCAAGCACATACGTTCCATCCACCGTATGTTATCAAGTGTCAGATGGAGAAGTGGAAGAACATGACCGGCCATAAAGAGCCCAAACCTCAGCCCCATTAAATACCTTTTGGATGAACTAGAACAGAGATTGTGACCCCGGCCATTCCCCAACATCAGGGTCTGACCTCACGAATGCTCTTCTGTATGAAGGGTCTAGAGACATGAGCATGGATGATTATTGGCCCATCAGAAAGGGGCCCTGCAGCGCCCTGTTCTAGGGAACTTTCCCACTTATACATCTACCTTCGGGTTCATATCTCTTTATTTTACTTTAGGTCTTTTTTTTTTCATCTGCCTCAATTAGCTTTGGACCTGGAAGCGGAATCGGATGTGAGTCGGTCATGTGACCCGATACTTCATTTATTTCAGGTCGCTCGTCCCTCGGAGAAGTTTATATACTCCTCACGTCAATTCGGGACCCGGTCAATGTATAAATTAGCAGCTGCCGACCGCACTTCTAACTAATCTACAGATATATCCCCCCCCCCCCCCCCGCCAAGTCCCCACCTGATTAGCGGCATTCACATTCATACGCTGCTAAGTGGTTGGCACGTGCCGCCTTCTAGGTCGAGTGTCTTGGCTGCGAACGCTTGGCACGCCTCGCCCGCGCTCCGATACATTATCTCGCTCTACCTCATTTCCTAAAGGAGTTGACAAGAAGATTTTTTTTATGCCAAATTTTAATTAGACCACTTTCTTGGGAATAATGCAAAATTTCACCCTATTTATTGGCACTTACTAAATACATATTAATGAGGCATCTAGTGCCTGGTGGCGGGGGCTTTACTGTAAACGACTAATTGCTTTATACCCAAAAGCCCACGATCCTATTATACATGGAGGAGCGAGTCGCTGGAGGAATCCAGGAGCCTTTCTTCCCTCTAAAAGAGTATTTTATTTATTCCGTTCTTGAGGAGTTACAGATCTTAGATTTGATGTTGAGTTTTGTGCGTTTTATGCTCAAATGACAAGAAAGAAAGTCCATGATTATATAACTACATCTACTATAGAGAGGAGGGTCCTTTATTCAGGATCAGACGTAATAAGAAAGCGCGTCTCTCTGGAGGACCTGTCCTGCTCCACACAATGGATACTGTGTAATACCTTTATTGTCCTGCGGGGGCTCTGCAGTGTAATGAAAAACTTATTGACAGGTTCCTCTACTTACTACAGCAAATCACTGGGGGGTTCCAGCATGAGTGGGCACTACCATGCTCAGGTGCTATGTACTGGTAACTAGTGATGAGCGGGCACTACCATGCTCAGGTGCTATGTACTAGTAACTAGTGATGAGCGGGCACTACCATGCTCAGGTGCTATGTACTGGTAACTAGTGATGAGTGGGCACTACCATGCTCAGGTGCTATGTACTGGTAACTAGTGATGAGCGGGCACTACCATGCTCAGGTGCTATGTACTGGTAACTAGTGATGAGCGGGCACTACCATGCTCGGGTGCTCAGTACTCGTAACTAGTGATGAGCGGGCACTACCATGCTCAGGTGCTATGTACTGGTAACTAGTGATGAGCGGGCACTACCATGCTCAGGTGCTATGTACTGGTAACTAGTGATGAGCGGGCACTACCATGCTCAGGTGCTATGTACTGGTAACTAGTGATGAGCGGGCACTACCATGCTCAGGTGCTCAGTACTCGTAACTAGTGATGAGCGGGCACTACCATGCTCGGGTGCTCAGTACTCCTAACTAGTGATGAGTGGGCACTACCATGCTCGGGTACTCAGTACTGGTAACTAGTGATGAGCGGGCACTACCATGCTCAGGTGCTCGGTACTCGTAACTAGTGATGAGCGGGCACTACCATGCTCGGGTGCTCAGTACTCGTAACTAGTGATGAGCGGGCATTACCATGCTCGGGTGCTCAGTACTGGTAACTAGTGATGAGCGGGCACTACCATGCTCGGGTGCTCAGTACTGGTAACTAGTGATGAGCGGGCACTACCATGCTCGGGTGCTCAGTACTGGTAACTAGTGATGAGCGGGCACTACCATGCTCGGGTGCTCAGTACTCGTAACTAGTGATGAGCGGGCACTACCATGCTCGGGTGCTCAGTACTCCTAACTAGTGATGAGTGGGCACTACCATGCTCGGGTACTCAGTACTGGTAACTAGTGATGAGCGGGCACTACCATGCTCAGGTGCTCGGTACTCGTAACTAGTGATGAGCGGGCACTACCATGCTCGGGTGCTCAGTACTCGTAACTAGTGATGAGCGGGCACTACCATGCTTGGGTGCTCAGTACTGGTAACTAGTGATGAGCGGGCACTACCATGCTCGGGTGCTCAGTACTCGTAACTAGTGATGAGCGGGCATTACCATGCTCGGGTGCTCAGTACTGGTAACTAGTGATGAGTGAGCACTACCATGCTCGGGTGCTTAGTACTGGTAACTAGTAATGAGTGGGCACTACCATGCTCGGGGGCTCAGTGCTGGTAACTAGTGATGAGTGGGCACTACCATGCTCGGGTGCTTAGTACTGGTAACTAGTGATGAGCGGGCACTACCATGCTCGGGTGCTTAGTACTTGTAACTAGTGATGAGTGGGCACTACCATGCTCGGCTGCTCAGTACTGGTAACTAGTGATGAGCGGGCACTATCATGCTCGGCTGCTCAGTACTGGTAACTAGTGATGAGCGGGCACTACCATGCTCGGGTGCTCAGTACTGGTAACTAGTGATGAGCGGGCACTACCATGCTCGGGTGCTTAGTACTCTGGTTGTCCTAATCAGGGACTGTCTGACTATGAGAGTCCAGTGGGCGGTTCTAATCAGTGACCGCCCACCTGACTCATGAGCGCAGAAAGAGTAGGGATTTCGGGTTAGGCTGAGTCTTCTCCTGTAAATGGTGGTCTGCAGTGTAATATGCTTCCTGCAGATCAGGTGCAATGTGCAGCAGGACAAGTTGCCTTTAAATCCAACCAGAAATGATATTTCCCTGCAGACGCTTCATCTGGAGGAGCATTATTAATGCATAGTTTTAAGGACACCTTTATCTCCAAGGTGGAGCGCTGCGGTGTCAGTGTGCTGCATTCACCGTTGTCAGAGAGATCTATGAATGATTCAGATTAATTACTGAGCCGACAAATCCGCGTCTGATTCCGGGAACGCGGCCTCTATTGTAACACAGGAATGATGTTCATTAGAAGTATGTGAAGTGAGGGTTCGGGGCACGTCTGTGATTTCCATATCTCAGTATCGATATTGTACGCGTTAACCCGATATTTCTCCTCCGCTTTTGGTTGACTTATACAACGTGATAACGCAAGTTCCTATGTGCAGTGAAAGGGTTAAGCGTATGACGTGAATGGGTTCGTTATTTTTGCGCATCTAATTGGAGCTCTATTGGCTTCTTTTGAGCATTGTCCTTTATTGCCCGTATTTTTAGAGATGCAAAGTAAAAAGACTAGTATGATTCACTGTGACCACTCGCTCCGGCGTCATCAGTGGGTGATGGTGGCCCGAGCTGAGATCCGGCATGGTGGCGCGGCAGCTGGTGCCTTGTACGCCTCTATTCTAGCAGGTCGCGCACTCTCTGCTGCAAAACGTTCTTATGGGCTCAGATTGGATTGATGAAACCCAAAGACCTTTTGTAAACAAAGTGTGCAGCGGATTTTCTGGCCTCTGTATTACAGCACCAGCAATGTATAGGAGTTTCTCATCCACAAACACTGGAGAAAATCCACAAGCGCAGTTGACCTGGGCAGCGGATTTGACAGCCTGATGCCACACATTTTGTCTAATGGATTTCACCCTCTTCAATGCAAGGATGACATGGGCACTAAATCTGCTGCAGATTCCACACCATTACAGCAGATTTTGCTGCTGTGGATTTTCATTGGGTGTCCAAAAGCGATCTGGACTATGGAAACATCCGAGCTCTACTGAGCGGCACGATTTCCATAACTTCCATTGAATTTGGGCAGGGGTGGAGACACAGAAGGGGGCCCTGTGCAAGAACGTCTTATGGGCACTTTGCAGTTATCATAATACCAAGTCATCGTGCTTTGGAGATGGAATTCGGTCCCTTTACTTCTCGGGCCCCTGTGCAGCTGCAAAGGTTGCACCAATGGTGTGTCCGCCCCTGGATTTAGGTCCCACCTTCCCTGTGCACATTAAAGCGCACCAATCACCAGGATCCTATATATCCTAAAGCCTGTGCTCTACTGGCACTATCAGGCTGAGTCTATACATACAGTGCTATACTGGCACTATCAGGCTGATTCTATACATACAGTGCTATACTGGCACTATCAGGCTGATTCTATACATACAGTGCTATACTGGCACTATCAGGCTGATTCTATGCATACAGTGCTATACTGGCACTATCAGGCTGATTCTATACATACAGGGCTATACTGGCACTATCAGGCTGATTCTATACATACAGTGCTATACTGGCACTATCAGACTGATTCTATACATACAGTGCTATACCGGCATTATCAGGCTGATTCTATACATACAGTGCTATACTGGCACTATCAGGCTGATTCTATACATACAGTGCTATACTGGCACTATCAGGCTGATTCTATGCATACAGTGCTATACTGGCACTATCAGGCTGATTCTATACATACAGGGCTATACTGGCACTATCAGGCTGATTCTATACATACAGTGCTATACTGGCACTATCAGACTGATTCTATACATACAGTGCTATACTGGCATTATCAGGCTGATTCTATACATACAGTGCTATACTGGCACTATCAGGCTGATTCTATACATACAGTGCTATACTGGCGCTATCAGGCTGATTCTATACATACAGTGCTATACTGGCGCTATCAGGCTGATTCTATGCATACAGTGCTCTACTGGCGCTATCAGGCTGATTCTATGCATACAGTGCTCTACTGGCACTATCAGGCTGATTCTATACATACAGTGCTATACTGGCACTATCAGGCTGATTCTATACATACAGTGCTATACTGGCACTATCAGGCTGATTCTATACATACAGTGCTATACTGGCACTATCAGGCTGATTCTATGCATACAGTGCTCTACTGGCACTATCAGGCTGATTCTATGCATACAGTGCTATACTGGCACTATCAGGCTGATTCTATACATACAGTGCTATACTGGCGCTATCAGGCTGATTCTATGCATACAGTGCTCTACTGGCACTATCAGGCTGATTCTATGCATACAGTGCTATACTGGCACTATCAGGCTGATTCTATACATACAGTGCTATACTGGCACTATCAGGCTGATTCTATACATACAGTGCTATACTGGCACTATCAGGCTGATTCTATACATACAGTGCTATACTGGCGCTATCAGGCTGATTCTATGCATACAGTGCTCTACTGGCACTATCAGGCTGATTCTATGCATACAGTGCTATACTGGCACTATCAGGCTGATTCTATACATACAGTGCTATACTGGCACTATCAGGCTGATTCTATACATACAGTGCTATACTGGCACTATCAGGCTGATTCTATACATACAGTGCTATACTGGCACTATCAGGCTGATTCTATGCATACAGTGCTCTACTGGCACTATCAGGCTGATTCTATACATACAGTGCTATACTGGCACTATCAGGCTGATTCTATACATACAGTGCTATACTGGCACTATCAGGCTGATTCTATACATACAGTGCTATACTGGCACTATCAGGCTGATTCTATACATACAGTGCTATACTGGCACTATCAGGCTGATTCTATACATACAGTGCTATACTGGCACTATCAGGCTGATTCTATACATACAGTGCTATACTGGCACTATCAGGCTGATTCTATGCATACAGTGCTCTACTGGCACTATCAGGCTGATTCTATACATACAGTGCTATACTGGCACTGTCAGGCTGATTCTATACATACAGTGCTATACTGGCACTGTCAGGCTGATTCTATACATACAGTGCTATACTGGCACTGTCAGGCTGATTCTATACATACAGTGCTATACTGGCACTATCAGGCTGGTTCTATACATACAGTGCTATACTGGCACTATCAGGCTGATTCTATACATACAGTGCTATACTGGCACTATCAGGCTGATTCTATACATACAGTGCTATACTGGCACTATCAGGCTGATTCTATACATACAATGCTATACTGGCACTATCAGGCTGATTCTATGCATACAGTGCTATACTGGCACTATCAGGCTGATTCTATGCATACAGTGCTCTACTGGCACTATCAGGCTGATTCTATACATACAGTGCTATACTGGCACTATCAGGCTGATTCTATACATACAGTGCTATACTGGCACTGTCAGGCTGATTCTATACATACAGTGCTATACTGGCACTGTCAGGCTGATTCTATACATACAGTGCTATACTGGCACTATCAGGCTGGTTCTATACATACAGTGCTATACTGGCACTATCAGGCTGATTCTATACATACAGTGCTATACTGGCACTATCAGGCTGATTCTATACATACAGTGCTATACTGGCACTATCAGGCTGATTCTATACATACAATGCTATACTGGCACTATCAGGCTGATTCTATACATACAGTGCTATACTGGCACTATCAGGCTGATTTTATACATGCCTTTAATTGTCAGCTCGGATGTATAGGTTTTGAAACAGAGCCAAGTAAAGTTTGTAAAATGAGCAGCTTTTTGAGTGGCAGCAGCTGCCGATCAGCTGATATCTGGGGTGGGTATTCATAGTGATTCCCGCCCCTGGCTGTCCATCCTCCCCCTGTTGTTTATGCTAATTCTCTTATAAAATCATTTTACTAACTGACTAGAAGGACCTGTGGTGATGTCATACCCATGTGACCAGAAGGGGCAGAACCTCAGCCAACAGAAAAATAATGTTGCTTCCTGGTATCAGCTATGTTAGCTGAGGACCTGCTTTTTCTGGTCACATGGGTATGACATCAGCACAGGTCCTTCTAGTCAGTTAGTAAAATGATTCTGTAATAGAATTAGAATAAATAACAGGGGGAGGATGGACAGCCAGGGGGGCGGGAATCACGATGAAAACACACCCCAGCTATCAGCTGATCGGCAGCTGCTGTCACTCAAAAAGCTGCTCATTTTACAAACTTTACTTGCTTGTGTTTCAAAACTTATACATCTTAGCTGACCACTAAAGGTATGTATAGAATCAGCCTGATAGTGCCAGTATAGCACTGGCTTTAGGTTATATAGGAAAATCCTGGTGATTGGTGCGCTTTAAGTCTTCTCACTGGGAGCTTTAAGTTTGGGGGTGAGTGAATTCAGCCCTGAACCATGGGTCAAAGTTTGCATTGAACCTGCTATCCCAGCTTCTTTAGCACCCCCCAGTTTGCCTCCAGGTCACTGGACATCTCACGTGTAAATGTACCATGCTAATATATAGGAGCAGGCCAATATTCTTGATGCCAAAAATGATGACACATCCGAAATTAGGAAGATCGTTTGCACAATGCACCGTACATCATCTAAAGCTTCTGCGTAAGAGGAGAGATTGGGTCAAGGGATGACCAATATGAGCAAATTGAAAAGTTGACTAACGCTGCTCCCGGCAGTAACTTCTGTCAAAACCAGTGGGAAAAAAAACAAAATTCCTTAGACCCTCTGTCTATAATGCAATGAGGACCAGTTACGACCAGTGACATCAGTGCCGGACATTGGGACTTCTGTAGAACAGTTGGGGACTTTCCTAAAAGTTGCATGAAGAACTGGTTAAGTCACCTGTCAGCTCCCCTGAATGTCCGGGGCGGTCGCAAGGCTGTGACATGCACCACTTGCCTAATCATGGTAAAAGTGCCCCTCTTCATGGATTTCCTAGTGGCAGTGCCTCTTTCATCATGATGATAATCAGTCAGGAATGGTCTGAAGAACGTAACAAAGAGATCAAGGTGCAATCTCCGAATTCCCCAGATCTCAATCTAAGCATTTACCTAGGAGGTGTTCTGGAAAACAAGTCCGACTCACAGAGGCCAAATCCCAAAACTTACTGGACTTGTAGGATCTGATGCTAGAGTATTTATACAGATACCACAGGAAATTGTTGTGCCTATGTCTCAATCCGTCAAGCTTAATGAGAAGGGTGTACAAAATATAACCCAGGCAGTTATAATATCATGGCTAAACAGTAAGGATTTGCAAAGTATTGGTATATTTACTTGCCTGTATAAAAGCTGAGTCAGGGAATGCAGCAGCCATTTTGAGGTGAATTTGGATAGTGAGAGGAAGTCACAGTCACTCAGCTTAGCCATACAATTATGTAGAGAAAGTGATAAAACACTGAAGAACCTGTACAGATAGTGTGTGACAGCAGAGAAGAAGATTAGTTTGTGAGGATAAGAGAGTAATATAGATTTAATTGATAGAGAGATTCGAGAGTCCCTGTGTCTGTGAGGCGGGAGAGTCCCTGTGTGTGTGAGGCGGGAGAGTCCCTGTGTGTGTGAGGCGGGAGAGTCCCTGTGTGTGTGAGGCGGGAGAGTCCCTGTGTGTGTGAGGCGGGAGAGTCCCTGTGTGTGTGAGGCGGGAGAGTCCCTGTGTGTGTGAGGCGGGAGAGTCCCTGTGTGTGTGAGGCGGGAGAGTCCCTGTGTGTGTGTGAGGCGGGAGAGTCCCTGTGTGTGTGTGAGGCGGGAGAGTCCCTGTGTGTGTGAGGCGGGAGAGTCCCTGTGTGTGTGAGGCGGGAGAGTCCCTTGTTCTGTGAGGCGGGAGAGTCCCTTGTTCTGTGAGGCGGGAGAGTCCCTTGTTCTGTGAGGCGGGAGAGTCCCTTGTTCTGTGAGGCGGGAGAGTCCCTTGTTCTGTGTGAGGCGGGAGAGTCCCTTGTTCTGTGTGAGGCGGGAGAGTCCCTGTGTGTGTGAGGCGGGAGAGTCCCTGTGTGTGTGAGGCGGGAGAGTCCCTGTGTGTGTGAGGCGGGAGAGTCCCTGTGTGTGTGAGGCGGGAGAGTCCCTGTGTGTGTGAGGCGGGAGAGTCCCTGTGTGTGTGAGGCGGGAGAGTCCCTGTGTGTGTGAGGCGGGAGAGTCCCTGTGTGTGTGTGAGGCGGGTGAGTAACTGTGTGTGAGGCGGGAGGGTCCCTGTGTGTGTGTGTGAGGCGGGTGAGTAACTGTGTGTGAGGCGGGAGGGTCCCTGTGTGTGTGAGGCGGGAGGGTCGCCGCGTCTGTGAGGCGGGAGGGTCGCCGCGTCTGTGAGGCGGGAGGGTCGCCGCGTCTGTGAGGCGGGAGGGTCGCCGCGTCTGTGAGGCGGGAGGGTCGCCGCGTCTGTGAGGCGGGAGGGTCGCCGCGTCTGTGAGGCAGGAGAATCACTGTGTCATACATGTAATTTTGGATTTGGAGCACTTTTAGTTGTTGCAAATAGAATTTCTTTGCAAATCTGGCAAATTCCAATTTAAAAAAAAATGTGCTCAACTCTCCTAAAAACACTGTTGCATGGGTGTATAAAAAAAATTGCAGAAAAGGATGGGGACTTGTTCTGAACTCGCAGTTGCGATGTAGATGGCAATTAAGGCTCGTCAGTGGGAAGATATTTCTTTCTGCAGGTTTATATAGAAAGGTTACAAAAGGCTGAAATGTGTAGGGGGTGAAGCCGCCACGTCTATAAAGTCCCTTATGGCATAAGTGGCGCAGCTTTTCAGCTGCGAGGTGTCAGCTGATCACAACACGGAAGGGTAGAATTATCGCCGCCGGCAGGGCTTCAGAACGAAGCTTTTATCCCAGCAGGGCAGTGCTCCGGAGCACCGAGGAGCCTCAAGGTTAATGGCTCGAGTTCTCAGCTCCTCAGACACAATTGAAGGATGCAAGGCTATAAAGGGAAGCGGGAGGAAAGGTGCAGCCAAACACGCTCAACCGGGATTTATATATAAAGTGTGCGCCTTCTGTTCCATACGCTCCTTCAGACCCTACGGCCTAACAATGTATTGATAAATATAGGGTTTAGCATTATCATAGGGAAGAATAAAACGTGCGTGAACATCTGCAAATTTGTGCAAGGTCGATACGCAGAAAGAAGGGTTAATTGTGGCACTAATATTCACAAAATCACACATAGATCATGCAAAATGGCTGCGGCCGGCCAGTAGGGCCAGTTCTCCACAGAACCTTATAAGCACCAACTGTCATCTCCCATCTCCAGTAATGGGAAAGTCTTTATTCACTGAAGACAGATTTTACCGGGGGATTGAGAGATTTGAGAATGATCAGTCCAGAAGCAGAAAAAGAGCACATTTCACGGACAATATATGGTCCAAAGTTTTTTTTTTTTTCCATGTATACTATTGATTTATGGAAATAAAACTGAAACCACAGTAAAGGCCGCTTTACACGCAACGACATCGCTAACGAGATGTCGTTGGGGTAACGGAATTCGTGACGCACATCCGGCCTCGTTAGCGACGTTGTTGCGTGTGACACGCACGAACGACCGTTAACGATCAAAATTTCTTACCTAATCGTTGACGCGTTGTTCCTTTCCCAATTATCATTGCTGTTGCAGGACGCAGGTTGTTCGTGGTTCCTGCGGCAGCACACATCGCTACATGTGGCACCGCAGGAACGAGGAACAGCACCGTACCTGCGTCCTCCGGCAATGAGGAAGGAAGGAGGTGGGCAGGATGTTACGGACGCTCATTTCCGCCCCTCCGCTTCTATTGGGCGGCCGCTTAGTGACGCCGCTGTGACGCCGCACGAACCTCCCCCTTAGAAAGGAGGCGGTTCACTGGTCACAGCGACGTCGCTAGGAAGGTAAGTACGTGTGACAGGGACTAACGATGTTGTGTGCCACGAGCAGCCATTTGCCCGTGACGCACAACCGACGGGGCGGGTGCACTCGCTAGCGATATCGCTGCGTGTAAAGTGCCCTTTACTCTTTAATAGTTTTTGTTGTCTTTCCCCAGAGTAATCCCTCCAAAGTGCCAGCCTCCATCTTACTTCTGTGTAATTTGCTGCCACTGCCTGTTGTCAATTGTAATCTACCTTTGACAGCAGAAACGCCAAGACTGATAACAGGAAGTGGTGGCGGGTCATTCTATCCCTATAAGAAGTGATGGCGGGTCATTATTTCTCTACAGGAAATGGTGGTGGGTCATTCTATCCCTACAGGAAGTGGTGGCGGGTTATTCTATCTCTATAAGAAGTGATGGCGGGTCATTATTTCTCTACAGAAAATGGTGGTGGGTCATTCTATCCCTACAGGAAGTGGTGGTGGGTCATTCTATCCCTATAGGAAGTGGTGGCGGGTCATTCTATCCCTACAGGAAGTGGTGGCGGGTCATTCTATCCCTATAGGAAGTGGTGGCGGGTCATTCTATCCCTATAGGAAGTGGTGGCGGGTCATTCTATCCCTATAGGAAGTGGTGGCGGGTCATTCTATCCCTATAGGAAGTGGTGGTGGGTCATTCTATCCCTATAGGAAGTGGTGGCGGGTCATTCTATCCCTATAGGAAGTGGTGGCGGGTCATTCTATCCCTACAGGAAGTGGTGGCGGGTTATTCTATCTCTATAGGAAGTGGTGGTGGGTCATTCTATCCCTATAAGAAGTGATGGCTGGTCATTATTTCTCTACAGGAAATGGTGGTGGGTCATTCTATCCCTACAGGAAGTGGTGGTGGGTCATTCTATCCCTATAGGAAGTGGTGGCGGGTCATTCTATCCCTACAGGAAGTGGTGGCGGGTCATTCTATCCCTATAGGAAGTGGTGGCGGGTCATTCTATCCCTATAGGAAGTGGTGGCGGGTCATTCTATCCCTATAGGAAGTGGTGGCGGGTCATTCTATCCCTATAGGAAGTGGTGGTGGGTCATTCTATCCCTATAGGAAGTGGTGGCGGGTCATTCTATCCCTATAGGAAGTGGTGGCGGGTCATTCTATCCCTATAGGAAGTGGTGGCGGGTCATTCTATCCCTACAGGAAGTGGTGGCGGGTTATTCTATCTCTATAGGAAGTGGTGGCGGGTCATTCTATCCCTATAGGAAGTGATGGCGGGTTATTCTATCTATAGGAAGTGGTGGCGGGTCATTCTATCCCTACAGGAAGTGGTGGCGGGTCATTCTATCCCTACAGGAAGTGGTGGCGGGTCATTCTATCCCTACAGGAAGTGGTGGCGGGTCATTCTATCCCTACAGGAAGTGGTGGCGGGTCATTCTATCCCTACAGGAAGTGGTGGCGGGTTATTCTATCTCTATAGGAAGTGGTGGCGGGTCATTCTATCCCTACAGGAAGTGGTGGCTGGTCATTGTTTCTCTGTAGGAAGTGGTGGTGGGTCCTTCTCTCCCTACAAGAGGTGGTGGCTGGTCATTGTTTCTCTACAGGAAGTGGTGGCGGGACATATTCCTGGACATATTATACTCGCGTGTGCATCAAAAGAAGATTTGTCGTCTTGTGGAAGCCAGACCATGTTTTTCTATGGGTGATATGTAAAAGGTCAAGTGCACTTTAAACACCTGAATTTGGCTAAGACATTGCGCTTCTTTTTGAAACAGTACATGAAGGACTAAGGTGCCCTGCAGCTATTGTCATATTGCCTTTTGGCGCACATGGAAGGATGGCGGCCGGTGATCCTCCCTTTTCTGTGTTACTTTTGGGAAATATTCCACCATTTAGTGTTGGGCGCGGTCCTGTAGCTCAGCTCCCGCTAGTTCCTGAGCTTGACCTCCATTTTTGGGAGATATTCCCCCTTTTAGTGTTGGGTGCGCTTCTGTAGCCCGGCTCCCGCTAGTTCCCGAGCTTGACCTCTATTTTTGGGAGATATTCCACCTTTTAGTGTTGGGCGCGCTCCTTTACCTTGGCTCCCACTAGTTTCTGGGCTTGACCTTTATTTTTAGGAGATATTCCACCTTCTAGTAGAGGGCGCGGTCCTGGAGCTCGGCTCCCTCTAGTTTCCGGGCTTGACCTCCATTTTTGGGAGATATTCCACCTTTTAGTGTTGGGCGCGGTCTTGTAGCCCACCTTCCGCTAGTTTCTGGGCTTGACCTCCATTTTTGGGAGATATTCCACCTTTTAGTGTTTTGTGCACTCCTGTAGCCCAGCTCCCGCTAGTTTTTGGGCTTGACCTCCATTTTTGGGAGATATTCCACCTTTTAGTGTTGGGCGCAGTCTTGTAGCCCACCTTCCGCTAGTTTCTGTGCTTGACCTCAATTTTTGGGAGATGTTCCACCTTTTAGTGTTGGGTGCGCTCCTGTAGCCCAGCTCCCTCTAGTTTCTGGGCTTGACCTCAATTTTTGGGAGATGTTCCACCTTTTAGTGTTGGGTGCACTCCTGTAGCCTGGCTCCCGCTAGTTTCTGGTCTTGACCTCCATTTTTGGGAGATGTTCCACCTTTTAGTGTTGGGTGCGGTCCTGTAGCCCGGCTCCCGCTAGTTTCTGGTCTTGACCTCCATTTTTGGGAGATGTTCCACCTTTTAGTGTTGGGTGCGCTCCTGTAGCCCAGCTCCCTCTAGTTTCTGGGCTTGACCTCAATTTTTGGGAGATGTTCCACCTTTTAGTGTTTTGTGCACTCCTGTAGCCCAGCTCCCGCTAGTTTCTGGTCTTGACCTCCATTTTTGGGAGATGTTCCACCTTTTAGTGTTGGGTGCACTCCTGTAGCCCGGCTCCCTCTAGTTTCTGGGCTTGACCCCCTTATCACGCTCGTTTCTGATATCGTCTTGCTCCTGTCCTTTGTCGCACCCTCAGAATTCGATCTGAACATGTCATTTGTGTGCGGCAGATGATTGAGTCCCCGGTGGTGCAGCGCCAGCCCGGCCTGAGCATTACACCATAATCTTTGCCTCTTTATAAAGAAGAAGATAAGAAAAGAAGAAAAGAATACCTTCTTGGCGGGATTAGTTCTGAAGGAAAGAGCACAGTTTGACCTTGAAAACATGTTCTCAAAAAGCCGAACAGTGGTACTTAGCAAGTGTATCCACTGTAATAATTATAGGCGTTCGCGGCTCTAATTCCACTACTCAATTCTACTTGTCTGAGCTTAGAAATTACCTGAGTCACATGAGCAAGACACCCGCTAATTACCTGTCATGCTCCAGGTACCATGATTAATGTGCGCGGTGCAGGCAAAAATCAGCGCTGGGCAGGAAAAGTACAGAGAAGAAAACTTCTATCAATTGTGAGAAGAACAAATACTGGAAATATCATCATTTTCAATTTTATGCCCATATCTAATTCTTTTGATATTGCCTTAATCTTTTGTCATGAGTAACAGATGGTCCTGTGGTGTCCGGCTATAGAAGGTCGCAGTGTTTGGCTGCACATACTGCTTCCTGACCTTCTATTATTCCTGCTTGGTGTATATGGTATCTTATGTATCTCCTCTGCTTTGGTTATCCCTTTCCTTTTAGGACCCTGCTGAATTCCTCACCCTTTCAGCTGTTTTCATCAGCAGTTCCCTTTGTGTTCTCTCATTACCTTCAGGTCTTTGCTGGTGATAGCTCCAACTCACTACATATCCTGAGTGCAAGCAGTCGGCTTGCATTCATCTGGGGTAACTTTGTAGTGTGTTGCAGTCCCTCTCCATGAATCTTCTTGGAAATAAGTTGTTTGTAATCCCTATGTGTCCTTTAGTAAGATTGACGAAGATAAAGCAGAGTTGGATTTGTTGCAATGCAGGTGGAGCAGCGGGAAACAGCAGAGCTCAGTGGTAGCTCAGGAGTAGTTGTGTTGTGGGAGGTTTACCTTCACCTCTCAGCCCTCAAACCCAAAAAGTGTTGCGCCGCCCTCATATACAGTGCCTGGAAAAAGTATTCATACCCTGTTAACTATTCCATGTTTTGTTTGTTTTTGTTGTTTCATGGTTTTCTCCATATTTTAAAAATATAAATCTGAGAATTGTGATATGCATTTGTATTCAGCCCCCTGAGTCAGCTCTTTATAGGACCACCTTTCTCTGTCTTGCATTTGTATTCAGCCCCCTGAGTCAGCTCTTTATAGGACCACCTTTCTCTGTCTTGCATTTGTATTCAGCCCCCTGAGTCAGCTCTTTATAGGACCACCTTTCTCTGTCTTGCATTTGTATTCAGCCCCCTGAGTCAGCTCTTTATAGGACCACCTTTCTCTGTCTTGCATTTGTATTCAGCCCCCTGAGTCAGTGATTTATAGGACCACCTTTCTCTGTCTTGCATTTGTATTCAGCCCCCTGAGTCAGTGATTTATAGGACCACCTTTCTCTGTCTTGCATTTGTATTCAGCCCCCTGAGTCAGCACTTTATAGGACCACCTTTCTCTGTCTTGCATTTGTATGCAGCCCCCTGAGTCAGCACTTTATAGGATCACCTTTCTCTGCCTTGCATTTGTATTCAGCCCCCTGAGTCAGCACTTTGTAGGACCACCTTTCAATGTCTTTTGGGGCCTGTCTCTTCAGCTTTGCATCTTCCCTTCTTCTTTGCACACTCACTCTCCCCGAGATTGGATGGAGACGTCTGTGAACAAGTTTCACGTCTTGTCACCGATTCTCTGGGATTTCGGTATGGACTGTGACTCGGCCGTTCACACACAGGAATATTTTCTGATCTGAACCCCCCCATTGTCGCTCTGGCAGGATGTTTAGGGTCGTTGTCCTCCTGGAAAATAAACCTATGCCCCGATCTTAGGTCTTTTGAAGATTCCAACAGGTTTTCCTGCAGGATTGCCCTGTATTTAACTCCATCTTCCCATCACCTCTGACCAGCTTCCCTGCCCCTGCTGAAGAAAAGCCTCTCCACAGCAGGATGCTGCCACCACCATGTGTGACGGTGGGGAGGGTGTTTTCACGGTGATGGGCATGGTTCATTTTCCACCACACAATGTTTTGCATTAACCCAAATAACTCCACTTTGGTCTCATCTGACCAGAGCACCTTCTGCCACATGCTCGCTGTGTCCCCTCCATGGTAGGGGGAGAAGATGTTCTGGTCAGATGAGACCAAAGTAGAACATATGACATACATATGCATGCACAAATCTCCCTAATGGGCTTTGCATTGCAGGGAGAGCACTGTCCTTGATGGGGGGGAGGTTGGTGATCTTTTTTTTAATTTTTCACTAAATTTAATGTAACACCCCCACCCCCCTCTCCTGACCATTTCCTAAATTCCAACTACATATAATTGTGCTTTATAGGGGTGGGGGGAGGAATCTTTTTTTTGTTTTTCATTAAATTTGGTGCAAAGATCCCCTCCTCTGCTGCAGCACAGCACACCCCCTCCTCCTCTGACCATTCCCTATCTTACAGCTACATATAATTGCGCTTGATAGGGGTGGGGGGATTGGGAGGGAGAGAGGAATCTTTTTTTTGTTTTTCACAAAATTTAGTGCGAAGATCCCCTCCCCTGCTGCAGCACAGCACACCTCCTCCCCCTCCTGACCATTCCCTAAATTCCAGCTACATATAATTGCGCTTGATAGGGGTGGGGGGATTGGGAGGGGGGAGGAATCTTTATTTTTTGTTTTTCACAAAATTTAGTGCAAAGATCCCCTCCCCTGCTGCAGCACAGCACACCCCCTCCCCCTCCTGACCATTTCCTAAATTCCAGCTACATATAATTGCGCTTGATAGGGGTGGGGGGAGAATCTTTTTTTTTTTTTTCATTAAATTTAGTACAAAGATCCCCTCCCCTGCTGCAGCACAGCACACCCCCTCCCCCTCCTGACCATTTCCTAAATTCCAGCTACATATAATTGCGCTTGATAGGGGTGGGGGGATTGGGAGGGGGGGGAGAATCTTTTTTTTTTTTTTTCATTAAATTTAGTACAAAGATCCCCTCCCCTGCTGCAGCACAGCACACCCCCTCCCCCTCCTGACCATTCCCTGATTTCCATCTACATATAATTGCGCTGGATCCTGGTGATCGGACATGTCTATATGAGGCTGCGCGTTCTTGTTGGCGGCGGCCCTCGATGGGTCATGTAAAGGGCAGGAGTGATGTAACGGTGGAGCAGACTTCTCGCAGGGTTCTCCTATACTCGGCGCGCGGCAGAGAGGAAAATCAATGTATTTCTATTTCCCTGGCTGTCAGTTTCCACTCTGTGCTAAATGCGATGTCCTCGCAGATGCTCCTTCCTGCAATAACAAGTCTGACGTCTTTTGTTACCATGGAGACGGTGTTATGATTTAAAAAAAAAAAAATCCGTCATGTCACTGATTTCTCATCCTTTTTTTTGGGCAATCTAATAAGCAAATGGGCTTTAACCCTGTTTGTTTTATCGGCGCGTTAGTCTCCCGGACAGCCCCATCTATTCACCTTGAGATTAAGACTGAGGACTCACCTCCCGCTGCCGGGGACTCACCTCCCGCTGCCGGGGACTCACCTCCCGCTGCCGGGGACTCACCTCCCGCTGCCGGGGACTCACCTCCCGCTGCCGGGGACTCTCCTCCCGCTGCCGGGGACTCACCGCACCTTCCCTGCTGCTAACGATCCCCCCACCCTAAAGTCAGGAGGTAATCCTCTATATTTCACCCTCTTGGACCCTTTTCTACTCACGACTGCCTCCAAAATCTTCTTCTGTTTCTCTAAACTTGATGTATCTCATTTATCCTATAAAGGACGACACTCTTCAGGGACCATAATATGCTGATCGCTGGGACCCCCAATTACAGAGCTCTGAAATGACTCATGCATCTCATTTATCCTATAAAGGACGACGCTATATAGGGACCAAAATATGCCGATCGCTGGGACCCCCCAATTACAGAGCTCTGAAATGACTCATGCATCTCATTTATCCTATAAAGGACGACACTATACAGGGACCATAATATGCTGATCGCTGGGACCCCCCAATTACAGAGCTCTGAAATGACTCATGCATCTCATTTATCCTATAAAGGACGACACTATACAGGGACCATAATATGCTGATCGCTGGGACCCCCCAATTACAGAGTTCTGAAATGACTCATGCATCTCATTTATCCTATAAAGGACGACGCTATATAGGGACCATAATATGCCGATCTCTGGGACCCCCCAATTACAGAGCTCTGAAATGACTCATGCATCTCATTTATCCTATAAAGGATGACGCCATACAGGGACCATAATATGCTGATCGCTGGGACCCCCCAATTACAGAGCTCTCAATTGACTTGTGGAAATGGAGCGGAGCACTGCGCACAGGTATTAACCACAGCTTTATAAAAGAATGGCACGATGGTGCGCATGTGCGACCACCGCTGTATTCTGATGGCACATTTCAGAGCTCAAGTCTCCAGGTCAATCGGGATCCCAATGTTGGGGTCCTCACTAATCGGCAACTTATCACTTATCCTGTGGATGATGATGGTCATGATTTACTATAAGGACATGATCTATTGGTCTTGAGGTCACAGCATTTATTCATTTTTTATTTTGCTAACTCCAAGAGGCAAAACTTTATTTTTTTCCATGTAAGCGCTTGTTTATAAAGAGATAAATTATCATTTTCATCTGCATTTTGTGGTAACTCATAGGTTAATTTTCTTTTTGCTGGGTAAAAAAAATGACTAAGACTAAATAAAAATGTATTAATAATAATGGGTTACCACAGGGGTCAGTATTGGGCCCTCTTCTTTTTAACATATTTATTAATGACCTTGTAGGGAGCACTGAGAGTAGAATTTCAATAGTTGCAGATGATACTAAATTATGGCAGGCAATTAATACAGAAGGGGATGATTTAATATTGTAGAAGGATTTGTGTAAGCTGGAGGATCGAGCTGAGAAATGGGGATTGAAGTTTAATGTGGATAAATGTAAGATCATGCACTTGGACAGAGGAAATAATAAAATGTATAACTATATACTCAGTTGGAAAACACTAGGTAAAACGGTCACTGAAAAAAGAATTGGGCGTATGGGTGGACGGCAAACTCAACTTTATGGACCAGTGTCAGGCAGCTGCTGCCAAAGCTTATAAAATAATAGGATGCATTAAAAAAGGCATAGAAGAACATAGTTATACCCCTATAAAAGTCACTAGTGCCACAATACAAAACTGGGTACAGTTTTGGTCTCCGATATAGAAGAAGGACGTAGAAGAACTAAAGGGGTGCAGAGAGGAGCAATCACGGATATTAAAGGAATGGGGGGAATGCACCAAGACAGGTTATTAAACTGGGGGTTATTCAGTTTGGAAAACGAAGGCTTAGGGGCGATTACAATGTACAAATATATGAAGGGACAGTACAGAGATCTCTCCAATGATCTTTTTACACCTAGACCTACAACAGGGACAAGGGGGAATCCACTACGGATAGAGGAAAGGAGGTTTAATCATAATCACAGACACAGATTCTTTACTGTAAGAGCAGTGAGACAATGATGTAGTAATGGTTGATTCACTACTAAAATTTGAGAGAGGCCTGGATGCTTGTCTTAAAAAATATAGAAAAAAGACTGATGACAGTTTTTTTTTTAGATTATGGGGTCATGCCTTCTGACTGTGCACCCCATTAGACACAGGTGACTTTATTCTCCAATAGCAGGTTCCTACTTGCCCGTAAACACATGGAGGTTTGTAACCCAGAGAGAGGCTTCGGTTCAGTGTAGGTTCCCAGTATACGAGGTATGCCTTGGCGTGGCTGCTGGGCAGATATAGAAATGGCCATTTTCTATGCTAAATATCTCCATTTTCTCCTAGATTTCCTTTAGCAGCAATGCATGTTTATATTCTTACATTCATGGGTTGCATGCTTTAGCATTTCAGAGTGCAGCTGTCTTTTTTTTTTTTCTCATGATATGTCATGTTCAGTTTTGCACCTGTTCACATTGCAAATTTGGGAGCGCCGTCAGTCTTTTTGTCTAGATTATGGGGTCATGCCTTCTGACTGTGCACCCCCATTAGTCACAGGTGACTCTATTCTTTATAGCAGGTCTGGTGCGGACAGCTTGGTCACCAGTAGACAATGGGTGTCATTTTTAGGGCTCTGGCCATGCTCCTCTCATTCCTCCTTGCACAAGGATTTGTATAATTTTTTTTTGTAAAATGCTGGTGCTAAACACCTTGAAATGCGGCGTAATCTCCGATGAATCAGAGGGCACAAGTGTTTCCTCTCTTTATAATATCTTCCAATGTTATTCAGACGTCTCTAGAGACAACATTGATAAGGGGATAAGAAAAGAGCAAAAGATGTCAACCTCAGAATTCACAATACAGACTGCATGTGTTACTAAATAAATCATTGACCTGACAAAGCTGGTGTACTTATTTTGAAAATCCACATCAGAATGGCTGTGTAAACCTTTAAGAAAGATCAAATGCATTCTCTGTTCTCCTAACATGATTGACAGCTCCCCACGGTCCTCCTCCCTGCAAAATCTCAACCCACCAAACATGGTTAATAGTTTCTCAGTGTCCCTCCTCCCTGCTGCTGTCTGATTTTCCACTCAGCCTAATGTACAAACTCCTCAGTGTCCCTCCTCCCAGCTGCTGGATGAATTTCCACTTGCCTAGCCAGCCTGATTTACATGTTCCTCAGGGTCCCTCCTACCTGTTGCTAAATCTTCATCCATCTTGCTTGTGCGACAGCTCCTCAATGTCCCTCCTCCCTGCTGCTGGCTAAATTTCCACTCACATTGCCTGATTTACAAGCTCCTCAGTGTCCCTCCTCCCTGCTGCTGGCTGACTGTACACCCACCTAGCCTGATTTACAAGCTCCTCAGTGTCCCTCCTCCCTGCTGCTGGCTAAATTTCCACTCACATTGCCTGATTTACAAGCTCATCAGTGTCCCTCCTCCCTGCTGCTGGCTGACTGTACACCCACCTAGCCTGATTTACAAGCTCCTCAGTGTCCCTCCTCCCTGCTGCTGGCTAAATTTCCACTCACATTGCCTGATTTACAAGCTCCTCAGTGTCCCTCCTCCCTGCTGCTGGCTGACTGTACACCCACCTAGCCTGATTTACAAGCTCCTCAGTGTCCCTCCTCCCTGCTGCTGGCTAAATTTCCACTCACATTGCCTGATTTACAAGCTCATCAGTGTCCCTCCTCCCTGCTGCTGGCTGACTGTACACCCACCTAGCCTGATTTACAAGCTCCTCAGTGTCCCTCCTCCCTGCTGCTGGCTAAATTTCCACTCACATTGCCTGATTTACAAGCTCCTCAGTGTCCCTCCTCCCTGCTGCTGGCTAAATTTCCACTCACATTGCCTTATTTACAAGCTCCTCAGTGTCCCTCCTCCCTGCTGCTGGCTGAATGTCTACTCACCTAGCCTAATTTACAAGCTCCTCAGTGTCCCTCCTCCCTGCTGCTGGCTAAATTTCCACTCACATTGCCTAATTTACAAGCTCCTCAGTGTCCCTCCTCCCTGCTGCTGGATGAATATACACTCAGCCTAATTTACAAGCTCCTCAGTGTCCCTCCTCTTGTTGCTGGCTGAATTCTCCCTCACCTTGCCTGATTTACAAGCTCCTCAGTGTCCCTCCTCCCTGCTGCTGTTCAAATCTCACACTGCTCAGTATATGCTACAGCTTAATCAGGCTCAATGGAAGGAAACTGAATACATTTTGACTCATGAACTCTCCCACTCTTTTGCAGGACTCATTAAATCCTTATGTTAATATCAGGACTACATAGCCAGTCTGACATGTATTTCACAATAAGTACACCAGCATCATCAGGGTTAGGAGATCTGTGTCACTTACACAGTTTCTACTGTGTAATTTGAGGACTGATCTGGCAGCTGGTGCTCAGGAGATTCTATGTAGACAGAAGAGTGATTAGGGGGAGAGGCTCTGCCTCTAGCTCCTCCCCCTGCATCTAGCTCCTCCCATGGTCATAGAATCTTATCAGCACCAACTGCCATCTCCTATGTAGACAAGTGAGGAGGAGTGGAGCCCTGGCTGTAGCTCTTCCCATCAGAATCTCATCCGCGCCAACCGCCGTCTCCTATGTACATAAGAGTGAGGCGGGGCGGAGCTCTGCCTCTAGCTCCTCCCATCATCATAGAATCTCATCTGCACCAACTGCCATCTCCTATGTAGTTAGATGAGTGAGTAGTGGGTGGTGCCCTGGATGTAGCTCCTCCCATCATATAATCTCATCAGCACCAACTGCCATCTCCTATGTAGTTAGATGAGTGAGTAGTGGGTGGTGCCCTGGATGTAGCTCCTCCCATCAGAATCTCATCAGCACCAACTGCCATCTCCTATGTAGATAAGAGTGAGGAGGGGGAAGAGCTCTGCCTCTAGCTCCTCTCTACCTCCTCTCATCATAGAATCTCATCAGCACCAACTGCCATCGCCTATGTAGATAGATGAGGAGGGGGTGGAGCTCTGCCTGTAGCTCCT
The DNA here is from genome assembly GCF_048569485.1 of Anomaloglossus baeobatrachus. Taxonomy (NCBI): domain Eukaryota; kingdom Metazoa; phylum Chordata; class Amphibia; order Anura; family Aromobatidae; genus Anomaloglossus; species Anomaloglossus baeobatrachus. The sequence continues at coordinate 176,813,338 of NC_134363.1, read as the reverse complement.
CCCATCACCAGAATCTCATCAGTACCAACTGCCATCTCCTATGTAGATAGACAACTGAGGAGGGGGTGAAGTTCTACCTCTAGCTCCGCCCTCTTCTCTAGCTCCTCCCATTATCATAGAATCTGATCAGTACCAACTGCCATCTCCTATGTAAATGAGGGGGTGGAGCTCTGTCTCTAGCTCCTCCCATCATGATAGAAGCTCATCAGTACCAACTGCCATCTCTTATGTATATAGAAGAGTGAAGAGGGGGTGGAGCTCTGCCTCTAGCCCCTCCCTCTTCTCTAGCTCCTCCCATCATCATAGAATCTCATCAGCACCAGCTGCCCTCTCCTACCTCAGTAATGGGAAAGTCCTCACTGAATACAGATTGGACATTGGAGCTGATAATTTTGATAATGACGGATAAGTTCTGGCAGAAAAAGACGCAGATTTATCTGATATATACAGTATATAATCAATCAGAGAATTTTTTTTTCTGTTCTGTTGATTTATGACCTAGAAATTAAGATGACGGTTCCGCTGTAAAGGAGCGTGTCTTGTGCTGGTGTCAGGCATTCAGGTACTGCGGCTTTGTCCCTCGCCCGCTGCCGCCGCGCCCCGAGCCTGTGTCTGGGAACAATGCGAGTGCTGTTCTCTCGCTGTAAGGAGCACGACCTGGAACAAAAGGCAAATAATAATTCCGCCAGGTGCGGAGGGGGCGAGTGCAGGAATGGAATAATGCGTCACCATCTATTGTCTGAGGAGATTTAAATCCGCACTTATCCTGCACGAGTTCTGTACAAAGCGGAGCGCGGCTGCACAACCTGTCCAGAGTCAGCGGCAAGCGGCGGAGGAGTAAACAGCCGGGGGATTAACACCGGCGCTCCCAGATCACCGATCCACACGTACAAAGCGGGGGAGGAGCGCGCGGCCACCGCAGGCGAGGAGCACCACGAGGGAGGAGCGCGCGGCCACACCAGGGAAGGAGAGTGCGGCCACCACAGGCGAGGAGAACCGTGGGGGAGGAGCGCGCGGCCACACCAGGGAAGGAGAGTGCGGCCACCGCAGGCGAGGAGAACCGCGGGGGAGGAGCACGCGGCCACACCAGGGAAGGAGAGTGCGGCCACCACAGGCGAGGAGAACCGTGGGGGAGGAGCGCGCGGCCACACCAGGGAAGGAGAGTGCGGCCACCGCAGGCGAGGAGAACCGCGGGGGAAGAGCACGCGGCCACACCAGGGAAGGAGCACACGGCCACCGCAGGCGAGGAGCGTGCGGCCACACCAGGGAAGGAGAGTGCGGCCACCGCAGGCGAGGAGAACCGTGGGGGAGGAGCGCGCGGCCACCGCAGGCGAGGAGCACCACGAGGGAGGAGCGCGCGGCCACACCAGGGAAGGAGAGTGCGGCCACCACAGGCGAGGAGAACCGTGGGGGAGGAGCGCGCGGCCACACCAGGGAAGGAGCACACGGCCACCGCAGGCGAGGAGAACCGCGGGGGAGGAGCACGCGGCCACACCAGGGAAGGAGCACACGGCCACCGCAGGCGAGGAGCGTGCGGCCACACCAGGGAAGGAGAGTGCGGCCACCGCAGGCGAGGAGAACCGTGGGGGAGGAGCGCGCGGCCACACCAGGGAAGGAGAGTGCGGCCACCGCAGGCGAGGAGAACCGCGGGGGAAGAGCACGCGGCCACACCAGGGAAGGAGCACACGGCCACCGCAGGCGAGGAGCGTGCGGCCACATCAGGGAAGGAGAGTGCGGCCACCGCAGGTGAGGAGAACCGTGGGGGAGGAGCGCGCGGCCACCGCAGGCGAGGAGCACCACGAGGGAGGAGCGCGCGGCCACACCAGGGAAGGAGAGTGCGGCCACCACAGGCGAGGAGAACCGTGGGGGAGGAGCGCGCGGCCACACCAGGGAAGGAGCACACGGCCACCGCAGGCGAGGAGAACCGCGGGGGAGGAGCACGCGGCCACACCAGGGAAGGAGCACACGGCCACCGCAGGCGAGGAGCGTGCGGCCACACCAGGGAAGGAGAGTGCGGCCACCGCAGGCGAGGAGAACCGTGGGGGAGGAGCGCGCGGCCACACCAGGGAAGGAGCACACGGCTACTGCAGGCGAGGAGAACCGCGGGGGAAGAGCGCGCGGCCACACGAGGGAAGGAGAGTGCGGCCACTGCAGGCGAGGAGAACCGCGGGGGAGGAGCGCGCGGCCACACCAGGGAAGGAGAGTGCGGCCACCGCAGGCGAGGAGAACCGCGGGGGAAGAGCGCACGGCCACACCAGGGAAGGAGAGTGCGGCCACCGCAGGCGAGGAGAACCGCGGTGGAAGAGCGCGCGGCCACACCATGGAAGGAGCACACGACCACCGCAGGCGAGGAGCACCACGGGGGAGGGATACGCTGCCACACCAGGGAAGGAGCACACGGCCACCGCAGGCGAGGAGAACCGCGGGGGAGGAGCGCGCGGCCACACCAGGGAAGGAGCACACGGCCACCGCAGGCGAGGAGAACCGCGTGGGAGGAGCGCGCGGCCACACGAGGGAAGGAGAGTGCGGCCACCGCAGGCGAGGAGAACCGCGGGGGAGGAGCGCGCGGCCACACCAGGGAAGGAGAGTGCGGCCACCGCAGGCGAGGAGAACCGCGGGGGAAGAGCGCGCGGCCACACCAGGGAAGGACCACACGGCCACCGCAGGCGAGGAGCACCACGGGGGGAGGAATACGCTGCCACCGCAGCAAAGCGTTAAGGAGATACACATGAATCTAAAGGGAACCCATTGCACATCACGATTGCTCTTCATCTTTGCAAAAAGTAGTAAAATGCAGCATAATTTGCGCAATCGTTTCAGGCGCACATAAAATCACTCCGCGAGAAGAGCAAAAGTCCATTTGTGAAAAAAATATTGCAACTTTCTAAACTCGCAATTGATGAATAAACCAAAAACATTTGTTAACTCCAAATTAAATGCAAGACATTAAAAAAATACAAAACACCCCAAAAATATAAACCTTAAAAAGTGCAAATTAAAATTATTAGAAGAGACCCCCCCACAAATGCAATAATGAATTGAGCCCCAAGTCTAATATTAGGAGTCCAGTGGGCGGTCCTTCTTTTTCCTATGTTTTTCTATGTGTTTCCTATGTAAGTGTGTAGTGTGAGTAGGACCGCCCACTGGACTCCTAGAAACAGGATGAGCAGGGATGTACTTGCATATGTGGTTATGTTTTCACAAATATTTATTTTGTAATCTATAAATTCATGCTCATCCTTGGTTTAGGAGTCCACTGGGCGGTTCTACTTGTGACTGACAGTGTTCGTTGTGTGCGTACAGACGACACTCAGGGGAGACTCAGTCACTGATTAGGACCGCCCACTGGACTGCTAAGCTCAGAAAGAACAGTGGTGTTATATATACAGTGTGTGTATATTATATATACATATATATATACATACATACATACATACATACATACATACATACATACAGTATATATATATACACACACACAAAGGGAAACTCTCTCACTGATTAGGACCGCCCACTGGACTGCTAAGCTCAGAAAGAGCGGTGATGTTATATATACAGCGTGTGTATATTATATATATATACATACATACATACATACATACATACACACACACAAAGGGAAACTCTCACTGATTAGGACCGCCCACTGGACTCCTAAGCTCAGAGAGAACAGTGAAGTTATACACACACACACGGTCGACTCTCGCCCACTGATTAGGACCGCCCACTGGACTCCTAAGCGCAGAAAGAACAGTGATGTTATACACACACACACACACACATGGGAGACTCTCGCCTACTGATTAGGACCGCCCACTGGACTCCTAAGCCTAAAAGGAGCATGAATTTAAATTCTGAAGTTCTACTGTATCTATTTCCAAGAACCTAAATATCGATCTGTTCTGCTCCTCTTGCTCTATAATCTGCTGCACTAAGATTGGATTGTATTTTAAGGCTGGATGGAAATGTCACAACCCTACTTTGTAGGCAAATAATATAACTACAAGCATATGTTTTTAATATGGTAGTAATCTGTTTTTAAAGACGCCACTGCTTAAACTGTGTCTTGTAAAATAAAGTATAAAATTAGGTTATAAAGTAGCAGCCATTGGATGTAAATCACATTTGAAGAGTCAAGTGGGCGGTCCCAGCCTCCTGAGGAGTCACACAGTCCTGACATGTCCTGCATCTCACAGCCTAGGATGTGTCCTTACAATTCAGAGCATGCAGGTGACCTAATATGACTTCACCTGGCTTGTAATGTTGTATCCCAGTCTATGGGACACTAAACAAGTCCGGCCCCGCCCACATGACTCTTCCCAAGTAAATGAATTATAATGAGTGACTTTAAACTGTATCTTGCAGGTAAAAGTATAAAAGGTGGTTATAGACAGGTCTGATTATAGAATTAGTTGATAGATTATGTTTACTTGGTTTTTTTTTTGTTTTTGCATTTTTGCCTCTTTTTGACATGTATTGCTTTAAACAAAACTGCTTTGCTTTTAAAAAACTGACACAGTCATGCTCCACTTGGCTGAAACTGTTCGGCTGTGCGCACACAATGCGTTTTTGCTGGTAGATTTTCACAAATCTGCAAGGAAATCCTTACCAGCAAAGTCTATGAGTTTCCTGAAATGCTGTGCACACAATCAAGATTTTTTTTCCTTGCAGATTTAGCTCCAGAAATTTATTTTTTTCAGCATGTCAATTTCTTTCTGCGTTTCTAGCCGCATTTTCACCATTGTAAGCAATGGGATAAAAAGGTATTTAAAAAAAAAAGTGTATTTTTGAAGCAGCGTTTTTCCTGCCAGGAGATGCAGAATATCTGCAACGTGTGCACAGAGCCTAAGATGCTGCATTGTTTGTTGTTTTTTTTTTTTTTGCACAGCAAAAATACGCTGCCAATAGTAGCATTTATATGGCGCCATATAATTGCTCTGCTCTCTGGGACCCCCACATTTCTTGAGAACTAAGGCCCCTTTCACACATCGGTTTTTGACGTCAGTCACAATCCGTTGGCTCGACAGATCCGTCGCAGATTGTGGAAAAACTGATGTGACAGATCCGACAAAAAACGGATCCAATGCATCAGTTTTTTATTCTGTTTCTTCCATTTTTTAAAAACGCTCAATGGGAGGCTCCCAAACATTATTGGCTACTGAAAACCTATACAGTGTGTCCACCCATATCCTGTCCACCGCCATTAACTTGGGAACGGCGACAGCTATAGACATAGAAGTGGTGTCTAGGTATAGTAAAGTAGCCATGCGCTACCAATGAAACCACCAATAGCGCCACCTGGTGGAAAACAACGGAGTTGGCATTTTTATCTGGAAAACGGAATGAGATAGAGAAAAAAAGTGAATTACAAAGTTGTAGGGCATCATCAATTCAATATGAATCGACACCTTGCATACAGAAATGCTATGATTAGAGCGTGTAACACTCACAAGGCTGCGGACGTGAAGCCATACCTCATGGAGACCTTCCTACAAGTCATTGGGTATGGTGGCTGTGTGGAGTGGCCTCCGCTCACCTGACCTGACCCCATTGGACTTCTTTCTGTGAGGTCACATCAAACAGCAGGTGTATGCGACCCCTCCACCAACATTGCAGGACCTACGACCACGTATCACAGATGCTTGTGCAAACGTGTCACCTACCATATTGCACAATGTGCAGCAAGATACAGTATGCTGTGCAGAGTACAGATGTGCATTGCAGCCGACGGGGGCCACTGAGCATCAAAGTTACATGAGCGCCATATGCGTGACCAGCATTCAGGGTTTTGGGGGGGTCCTGGGTTTCCTATCATAGCATTTCTGTATACAAGGTGTTGATTCGTATTGAATTGATGATGCCCTACAATTTTGTAATTCACTTTTTTTCTCTATCTCGTTCTGTTTTCAAAATAAAAATGCTAACTCTGTTGTTTTCCACCAGGTGGCGCTATAGGTGGTTTAATTGCGTAGCGCATGGCTACTTTACTATACCTAGACACCACTTCTATGCCTATAGCTGCCGCCGTTCTCAAGTTAATGGCGGTGGACAGGATGTGGGTGGACACTGGATATACAGTGTTTTTACACCCCACCTTTGACAGGTTGTAGAGCAAGTGCCAAAAATGGAAGGTGTGATTGTGAACATGTGGATTTTACTTTTGAGGCGAATCGTTTGGAAGCGATCGTTCTTGAAAAGGAGCGAGACAGACCGCACATCATGCGTCTGCGCAGTTTTTGGATCCACCCAATCACAGCACTGAGTGACACGTGGGGTGTATATGGAGTTGAAAGGGAACCCCAAGATGTTTTTTTTTTTTAACTATGTTCGGACGAAAGCGGAGAACTTTGATATTTTGGTTGCACGTGTTGGAGACCTCATCCGTAGAAATGACACCTATCGCTGCTTCTCTATTTCACTGGCGGAGCGTTTGCCGGTTACTCTTCGGTAAGCCATTTTTATTGCATCTCCTCCTGTTAAAGCAGACTTATAACTGTAATGTTGTTGCTGGTAGTTTGTGGTCATTATTGTCCAGGTTCCTTGCAAATAGCGGATCCCTTTCCTCACTTCATTTCCAATTCAGACTCGGAATTTCCACCATATCGAGGATTGTAAAGCACACCTGCCGCGCATTGTGGGACTGTTTACAGGAGGAACATATCCCACATTGGATATTGCTGAAAACATTCAAAAGATTTGTCAGTTTCCCAATTGCTTGGGTGCAGTGAACGGTAAACGGTAAAAGGGTGCTTTAACACATTCGGCATTTTGCTGGATTGCCGAATCCGGCATACTCCAGTACAGTGCAATTGTTGGTGTATGCAACAGATGAGGACTTCTTTATCTGTGTGAAGGAGGACTTTATACTGATCTAACAGAAGATGGCGATGTTGTGCAGTTTCCTTACTGAATTGTAAAGTATTTTGTTTTTCTTTCTGGTTTCACTTTCTCTTTCTGATGCAATGCTGTATGACTGCATATTTTTTTTACCTCATGTTTCAGAAGTAAAGGCGTGTTATGCCATGTAATCTGCTCTGTGAACGTTCTTCCGCAACTGGAAAGCTAGAAGCTGTGCAACAGAAATACAGTACAATGGCATCACGGCAACTTCTGGGCACATGTTGTCATGTGACCGGAGCTTGCTGCGATGCCATTGTACTGTATTGCAATGTACTGGAGCGTGACAGATTCGGTGAAATGCCGGATGTGTGAAACTATCTGGCTCTGAATATTTTAATTATAAGACATATTTCTGCATCGTGCTTATGGCCATTGCAGACGCACAATTAAAGTTCATAGCGGTCGATATTGGGGCCTATGGCCGTTCCAATGACTCTCAAGTCTTTACATAGTCTGCAATGGGGCGTCATTTATATGGAAACAGGACGTGGTCTTGGTGGTGGAAATTGGAAGCTGACACCTCTGGGCCACCAACGCCGTTTGTATGTGTGTTGGGGTGAAGCGTTCCAACTCTCGCAACACCTGCTGAGGCCATACTCAAGTGGTGGCTTGACGCAAACGAAAAGAGTGTTTAATTATCGCTTAACACGAGCGCAAAGAATGGTTGAGTGCGCTATTGGCATTCTCACATCCAAATGGCGAGTTTTGTTGACTGCTATTAAGGTTAGGGTTCCACTTGGGATTGCCACGCGAGTTTCGTGGTGCATCACCCGGCACGGACTTGCACTCTGCTCACAGCAGCGGGTCGGCTGCATGCATCTCTATGCAGCTGAGACGCCCCGGTCAGGAGAGTGTGTGGTCGTGACGGGTGATGCAACGCGAGACTCGCGCGGCAATCCCAAGTGGGACACCGGCGTAACCTAAAGACTCACGCTGTGGATGGGGTGGTGAAAGCTTGTGGGGTCCTGCACAATTTCCTAACATGCAAGGAACAGATTGCCATGGAGGACAATGTTGGAGAAACCTCCTTGGATGATCAGAATATTACTTTTCGGAGTCTTGTGGTAGTTTCAAGAATGAGGACAAATTTGCAGAAAAAAGGAAGAGTAGAAAGGCAGAAGGTGGTGATAGCTTTGTTACTCCAGCATACATCATATCAATGGACAAACATTGCAGTTTTCATATTTGTGATTACACTATGAATTGTTTCTGTAACCCTCTTAACGACCGCAGGCAGTAATATTACGTCCTAGCGGTCATAATATTACCGCCCGCGGTCTGCTTCTGGTAGCTTGCCGCGATCGCCGCACATCTCGGCTGATTTTCACAGCTGAGATGTGCGCCTGCCAGGCACGAGCAGAATCGTTAGCCTAAGTTCACACTTCCGTTGTTTTGCATCAGTCACATGCGTTGCTTGACGCATGTGACTGATGCGTTGTACAATGGATGACAACAGTGACAAAGAAAAGAATTTCTTTGTCGGACTCCGTTGTGTGCGGGGGGCGGAGTTCGGGGGGCGGAGCTGAGGACGTAAGTGCCGCGGTCTGCATGGCTGGGGACAGGTGAGAGTGAGTGTGTGTGTGTGTGTGTGTCTACATGCGTGTGTACATGCGGAGCGCGAGGGGGGGCGGAGCGCAAGGGGGCAGAGCCAAGCGGGGCCGTGGAGCTGAGGACGTCAGTACCGCGGGGACTGCAGGGCTGGGGACAAGTGAGTGAGTGTGTGGGAGTGTGAGTGTGTGTCATTTGTGTACACATGCGGGAGGGGGCGGAGCCGAGTGGGGAAGTGTCGGCCTCCTTGCACACTGTATCCAGGGTAAATATCGGGTAACTAAAAGCAAAGCACTTTTTGCTTGGTTACCCAATATTTATCTTGGTTACCAGCATACACCGCTTAGTGCGAGCTCCCTGCACCCGTAACCACTGTAAATATCGGGTAACTAACCAAAGCGCATTGCTTGGTTACACGATGTTTATCCTGGTTACGTGTGCAGGGAGCCAGAGAGCGCATATACGCAGCAAAATCCTACGGATCGCACTGCTCAAAAAACGTTACAGGCTGCGTTGCTCCCGCCCGGCGGTCAGTTAAAAAACGACTGACCGCGACGCAGCGGATGCAACGCAGCATCATCAGTCACAATCCGTCACTAATAGAAGCCTATGGGGGAAAAAACAGGATTCCTGCAAAATATTTTGCAGGATACCGTAATTCCTCAAGGCTACGGATTGTGACTGATGCAAAACAACGAAAATGTGAACTTAGCCTTATAGTTATTCCAGTACACTGTATGGTAAAACTTATTGTTTCATTTTAAAAGTACAGCTCATTCCGCAAAAAATGAGCCCTCGCATGACCATATTGACTGAAAAAATAAAGTTACGTCACTCGGAAGAAGAATGGCGAAAAAACCCCAAAAAAAACGGAAAGCGAAAAATCAGCCGGTCGTGAAGAGGTTAACTAAAGTTTTGTACCTTATTAAATAAATGAAAGATAAAGCTTTTTACCAAAATATTTTTTTTTTTTAATTTGTTAACTTATTGTAAATGAAGAGAGTTTGGAGTGGAGATCGTGCTGGAGGGGCCGACAGAGCGGACCACTGCGACGGTGGGAGTATGGAGGGCGGATTGTGGTGGTGAAGGAGCAGAACTTACAGAAGGTGACGTGCTGGAGAAAAAAAACGGGGGATGGGATGGGATTTGGTAAGGTTTGAGGGGTGGAGTGGAGGGATTGGGAGACAGAAGAGGTGGTGGGTGGAGAAGAGGGTTGTATTTGGGGCATGATGGGTGTGGAAGGAGACTGGTGGTAGTGGGCAGGGAGTGGAGGCACAGGTGCTGTGGTTGGGAACTGGTACGGGGCAGGGTGCTGGTACTGGGCAGGTTGCTGGTACTGGACAGTGGCTGGAGGGGGGGCAGGTTGCTGGTACTGGACAGTGGCTGGAGGGGGGGCAGGTTGCTGGTACTGAGCAGGTTGCTGGTACTGAGCAGGTTGCTGGTACTGGGCAGGTTGCTGGTACTGGGCAGTGGCTGGAGGGGGGGCAGGTTGCTGGTACTGGGCAGGTTGCTGGTACTGGGCAGGTTGCTGGTACTGGGCAGGTTGCTGGAGGGGGGGCAGGTTGCTGGTACTGGGCCGGTTGCTGGTACTGGGCCGGTTGCTGGTACTGGGCAGGTTGCTGGTACTGGACAGTGGCTGGAGGGGGGGGAGGTTGCTGGTACTGGGCAGTGGCTGGAGGGGGGGCAGCTTGCTGGTACTGGGCAGGAGGAGGAGGCGGGACAGTGGCTGGATGCTGAAACGGGGCAGGTTGGGGATGAACTACCGGGGTGGGTGGAGAGGGTTGGGAGCTAACTTGCGCTAGAGCACACAGGCAGGCTTGCATTACATGCATCTGCTGGTCAGGAGACAGCTTCTCCATGCGCTCGACTACGGCCTGGAAAAAGGAGTGATTGGGCGATTTTCTTGCATCTAGAAGCATCCTATCCAGACGCGTGCTCAGTTGGAGCATTCTGTTCTGCAGGAGGCTGAATCCAGCACTTATTTGCTCGGAGAACAGTTTTAGGGTGTTCAGGAAGGATGCATTTAGGTGCAAGAACTCGGGCGCATAGCTCCTCTCCTGACCCCTCTGGCTCTGCCGCCCAGAACCCAAGGGTGCTCTATAGGTGTCAGCAGGGTCAGAGGGGTGGGGTACAGGGAACGCTACCTCGTCACCAGCAGCTTCATGTAGCGAGGTCTGCCGAGATGCTCCAGCGCTGGTGGAAGGGACTGAGGGACCAGATGTGAGGGAAGGCAGGGAAGGTGCAGATGGGTGGGGTCTGTCGAAGTGGTCCCCGGTGGCGGACTCCTGTGGAATCGCTCCAGAAGGGTTGGACGCCGCTGGCCCCCGAGTGCTACTGACGGTGCTGGGGTAGAAAGAAAAAAAAAAATTGTAATTAATATATTGCTATTACTTGGCCCTGGCTGAAAGCTAAAAAAGTAAACATTTTTACTTATTAAATGTGTGGAATATTTACCTTCTGCACACCATAGTTGTCCGGAGGAACGACAGGGCTCGGGCGTGCTTGTACTTGGATCTGCGTCCTCCGGATCCTCTCGGGGCCAGCATCTCTTTATTGATCTCCTTCTTGAAGCGATCCCTGAGTGACCGCCACCGCCTGATAACTCTGTCCCCTGTATAAAGAAAGCACAAACTGGTTAGTATCCGACACATTACATCCCGCAACATAACCTACTGAACCGTGAATACTTACGCGCTTGATTCTGGGCCCGAGCACCGAGGTCCTCCCAACCTTCAACCACCTGGTGGCACACTTCCTCCCAGAGCCGACGCGTCACAACAACATTACCGTGGCGACTGTCCCCCATGTCCCACAGCGGCTCCCGCTCTCGGACTACATCGATGAGGAGGTCAATGTCTAGACCTCCTGCCCCCTCACCGTCAGAGTCGGGAGCACACTGTGAAGCCTGTTAAAAAAGACAAAAACAAAAATATTACACTCAAGTTGAAAAAAAAAACAAAAACAAAAAAACCCCCAACCACTTACTCTCTGCTGACCGCCCCAATGCTCACGCCGACGACCCTGGGAGGCGCTGTGAGGACCTCTATGTTCAGCCCTAGAATTGGAAGACTATAAAAAAAAAAAAAAAATAAATAAAAAATAAACATTATGTGCTTGGATGTCGGCTTAGGTGTTGGTTATACTGTGATGTCTGCGATGCATCTTACACTGTGCGCGCCCGCTCCGGGCCTCTCTCCACCCCGTCCGTCTCCTTCTGAGAGCCGCTCTGATGCTGCAGCTTCCTGTTAAAAAAATAAAAAACAAAAAAGAAGGGAATTTTGTTTACTTACCGTAAATTCCTTTTCTTCTAGCTCTAATTGGGAGACCCAGACAATTGGGTGTATAGGCTATGCCTCCGGAGGCCGCACAAAGTATTACACTCAAAAGTGTTAAGCCCCTCCCCTTCTGCCTATACACCCCCCGTGCTCCCACGGGCTCCTCAGTTTTGGTGCAAAAGCAAGAAGGAGGAAAAAGAATTATAAACTGGTTTAAAGTAACTTCAATCCGAAGGAATATCGGAGAACTGAAACCATTCAACATGAACAACATGTGTACACAAAAACAGGGGCGGGCGCTGGGTCTCCCAATTAGAGCTAGAAGAAAAGGAATTTACGGTAAGTAAACAAAATTCCCTTCTTCTTTGTCGCTCTATTGGGAGACCCAGACAATTGGGACGTCCAAAAGCAGTCCCTGGGTGGGTAAAATAATACCTCGTAAGAGAGCCGTAAAACGGCCTCTTCCTACAGGTGCGCAATCGCCGCCTGAAGGACTCGTCTACCTAGGCTGGCATCCGCCGAAGCATAGGTATGCACCTGATAGTGCTTCGTGAAAGTGTGCAGGCTCGACCAGGTAGCCGCCTGACACACCTGCTGAGCCGTAGCCTGGTGCCTCAAAGCCCAGGACGCGCCCACGGCTCTGGTAGAATGGGCCTTCAGCCCTGAGGGAACCGGAAGCCCAGCCGAACGGTAAGCTTCGATAATTGGCTCCTTGATCCACCGAGCCAGGGTTGATTTGGAAGCCTGTGACCCTTTACGCTGGCCAGCGACAAGGACAAAGAGTGCATCCGAGCGGCGCAGGGGCGCCGTACGAGAAATGTAGAGTCTGAGTGCTCTCACCAGATCTAACAAGTGCAAATCCTTTTCACATTGGTGAACTGGATGAGGACAAAAAGAAGGTAAGGAGATATCCTGATTGAGATGAAAGGGGGATACCACCTTAGGGAGAAATTCCGGAACCGGACGCAGAACCACCTTGTCCTGGTGAAACACCAGGAAGGGAGCTTTGCATGACAGTGCAGCTAGCTCAGACACTCTGCGAAGTGAAGTGACTGCTACTAGAAAAACCACTTTCTGCGAAAGGCGTGAGAGACAAATATCCCTCATTGGCTCGAATGGTGGTTTATGAAGAACCATCAGCACCCTGTTCAGATCCCAGGGTTCTAACGGCCGCTTGTAAGGAGGGACGATGTGACAAACCCCCTGCAGGAACGTGCGTACCTGTGGAAGTCTGGCTAGGCGCTTCTGGAAAAACACAGAGAGCGCTGAGACTTGTCCCTTAAGGGAGCCGAGCGACAAACCCTTTTCCAGTCCAGATTGAAGGAAGGACAGAAAAGTGGGCAAGGCAAAAGGCCAGGGAGAAATACCCTGAGCAGAGCACCATGACAGGAAAATTTTCCACGTCCTGTGGTAGATCTTGGCGGACGTTGGTTTCCTAGCTTGTCTCATAGTGGCAATGACGTCTTGAGATAACCCTGAGGACGCTAGGATCCAGGACTCAATGGCCACACAGTCAGGTTGAGGGCCGCAGAATTCAGATGGAAAAACGGCCCTTGAGATAGCAAGTCTGGTCGGTCTGGTAGTGCCCACGGTTGGCCGACCGTGAGATGCCACAGATCCGGGTACCACGACCGCCTCGGCCAGTCTGGAGCGACGAGGATGACGCGGCGGCAGTCGGCCCTGATCTTGCGTAACACTCTGGGCAACAGTGCCAGCGGAGGAAACACATAAGGGAGCTGAAACTGCGACCAATCCTGAACTAAGGCGTCTGCCGCCAGAGCTCTGGGATCTTGAGACCGTGCCATGAACGCCGGTACCTTGTTGTTGTGCCGGGACGCCATGAGGTCGACGTCCGGCATCCCCCAGCGGCAACAGATCTCCTGAAACACGTCCGGGTGAAGGGACCATTCCCCTGCGTCCATGCCCTGGCGACTGAGATAATCTGCTTCCCAGTTTTCCACGCCTGGAATGTGAACTGCGGAGATGGTGGAGGCCGTGGCTTCCACCCACAGCAGAATCCGCCGGACTTCCTGGAAGGCTTGCCGACTGCGTGTGCCGCCCTGGTGGTTGATGTATGTGGAATTGTCTGACTGAATTCTGATCTGCTTGCCTTCCAGCCACTGCTGGAACGCTTTCAGGGCAAGATACACTGCCCGTATTTCCAGAACATTTATCTGAAGCGAGGACTCTTGCTGGGTCCACGTACCCTGAGCCCTGTGGTGGAGAAAAACCGCTCCCCACCCTGACAGACTCGCGTCCGTCGTGACCACCTCCCAGGATGGGGGTAGGAAGGATTTCCCTTTCGATAATGAAGTGGGAAGAAGCCACCACCGAAGGGAAGCTTTGGTCGCCTGCGAGAGGGAGACGTTCCTGTCGAGGGACGTCGGCTTCCTGTCCCATTTGCGTAGGATGTCCCATTGAAGAGGACGCAGGTGAAACTGCGCGAAAGGAACTGCCTCCATTGCTGCCACCATCTTCCCCAGGAAGTGCATGAGGCGCCTCAAGGTGTGTGACCGACCTTGAAGGAGAGATTGTACCCCTGTCTGTAGTGACCGCTGCTTGATCAGCGGAAGCTTCACTATCGCTGAGAGGGTATGAAACTCCATGCCAAGGTATGTCAGCGATTGGGCCGGTGTCAGATTTGACTTTGGAAAATTGATGATCCACCCGAAACTCTGGAGAGTCTCCAGGGTAGCGTCGAGGCTGTGTTGGCATGCCTCTAGAGAGGGTGCCTTGATCAACAGATCGTCCAAGTACGGGATCACCGAGTGACCCTGAGAGTGGAGGACCGCTACTACAGTAGCCATAACCTTGGTGAAAACCCGTGGGGCTGTTGCCAGGCCGAACGGCAGTGCCACAAACTGCAGGTGTTCGTTCCCTATGGCGAAGCGCAAGAAGCGCTGGTGCTCTGGAGCAATCTGTACGTGGAGATAAGCATCTTTGATATCGATCGATGCAAGGAAATCTCCCTGGGACATTGAGGCGATGAGGGAGCGGAGGGATTCCATCCGGAACCGCCTGGTCTTTACGTGTTTGTTGAGAAGTTTCAGGTCCAGGACAGGTCGGAAAGACCCGTCCTTCCTTGGGACCACAAACAAGTTGGAGTAAAAACCGTGGCCCTGTTGCTGAAGAGGAACAGGGACCACCACTCCTTCTGCCTTCAGAATGCCCAGCGCCTGCAGAAGAGCCTCGGCTCGCTCGGGAGGCGGGGATGCCCTGAAGAATCGAGTCGGGGGACGAGAGGTGAACTCTATCTTGTAACCGTGAGACAGAATGTCTCTCACCCAACGGTCTTTTACCCGTGGCAGCCAGGTGTCGCAAAAGCGGGAGAGCCTGCCACCGACCGAGGATGCGGAGTGAGGATGCCGAAAGTCATGAGGAAGCCGCTTTGGTAGCGGCACCTCCGGTGGTCTGTTTAGGACGTGACTTAGACCGCCATGCATCAGAGTTCCTTTGATCTTTCTGAGGCCTTTTGGACGAGGAGAATTGGGACCTGCCCGCGCCCCGAAAGGACCGAAACCTCGACTGCCCCTTCCTCTGTTGGGGTATGTTCGGTTTGGGCTGGGGTAAGGATGTATCCTTTCCCTTGGATTGTTTGATGATTTCATCCAAACGCTCGCCAAACAATCGTTCGCCAGAAATTGGCAAACTGGTTAAGCGCTTTTTGGAAACAGAATCTGCCTTCCATTCCCGTAGCCACAAGGCCCTGCGGAGTACCACCGAATTGGCGGCTGCAACCGCCGTACGGCTCGCAGAGTCCAGGACAGCATTAATAGCGTAAGACGCAAATGCCGACGTCTGAGTGGTTATGGACGCCACCTGTAGCGCGGACGTGCGTGTGGCTGCGTCAATTTGCGCTTGACCTGCTGAGATAGCTTGTAGCGCCCATACGGCTGCGAATGCTGGGGCAAAAGAAGCGCCGATAGCTTCATAGATGGATTTCAACCAGAGCTCCATCTGCCTGTCAGTGGCATCTTTGAGTGAAGCCCCATCTTCCACTGCAAGTATGGATCTAGCTGCCAGTCTGGAGATTGGAGGATCCACTTTGGGACACTGAGCCCAACTTTTGACCACGTCAGGGGGAAAGGGATAACGTGTATCCTTAAGGCGCTTAGAAAAACGCTTATCTGGACAAGCATGGTGATTCTGGACTGCCTCTCTGAAATCAGAGTGGTCCAGAAACATACTCGGTGTACGCTTGGGAAACCTGAAACGGAATTTCTCCTGCTGGGAAGCTGACTCCTCCACCGGAGGAGCTGAGGGAGAAATATCCAACATACGATTGATGGACGCAATAAGGTCGTTCACTATGGCGTCCCCGTCCGGAGTATCAAGATTGAGAGCGGCCTCAGGATCAGAATCCTGATCAGCTACTTCCGCGTCATCAACCAGCGATTCCCCTCGCTGAGACCCTGAACAATATGAGGATGTCGAGGGAAAATCTAAGCAAGCTCGCTTAGTCGGTCTGGGGCTGGGGTCTGTGTCAGAACCCTCAGCTTGGGATCCATGAGATACCCCGGGAGGACATTGTTGGTCCAGCTGAGGTGGGCCAGGGGACAAAGATTCAACAGAGTCCCTGTGCTGAGATACTGGTCTGGACTGCAAGGCTTCTAGTATCTTAGCCATAGTCTCAGAGAGTTTTGCAAACTCCGTCCCTGTCACCTGAACAGTGTTAGCAGGTGGCTCCCCCTGGGCCCCCCCTATCAGAGGCTCTGGCTGAGTAAGAGCCACAGGGGCCGAACAGTGCACACAATGAGGGTCAGTGGAACCTGCCGGTAGCGGGGTCGTACATGCGGCGCAGGCAGCATAAAAAGCCTGTGTTTTGGCACCCCTGCCTTTCGTGGGCGCCATGCTATTATCTTCCCTGAGTAACACAATAGGGTATATAGCCAGAAATCAACTGTGCACCATACAGTGTAAAATAAACATATAATGTTACACTACTGCACAATGGGGCTAGCACCACAGGTGCTGCTTACCACCCGCTTAAAGCGGTTGTGAGGCCACCAGAGTCCCTGCCTGGGTCTCCCAGATTTTGTCCCCCTCTGCAGCGTCCGAGGAGCTGACAGGAATGCGTCCTGAGGAGAGGAGGGAGCCGTGGGCGTGACCCAGAAAGAGCGGGAACTGGTGCCTGCACTGTGCACAGTGAGGGGAGTGGAGTATGCAAAGCATGCTCCAGCCCTCAGTGCTGCTCGTTCTGTGCAGCGTCCCGCCCTTCCCCTGCCTGTCAGGGCTATGGGCGGGAGGAAAGGAAACTAGGCCGCAAAAAGCCGGGGACTCTAGTAATAAACGCGGCCGCCGTAAAAGCGCGGCCGGCGTGGAAGTCCCCGGCGCACTACAAGTCCCAGCCGCGCCGCAGTGTTTCCATGGCAGCGGCGGTCAGTGCGGCAGTCCCTATACATAAACACACTCAGCAACGCTGAGTGTGTAATGGCACATATTAACCCGGTCAGCGCCGCGGTCCCCGGTGCACTAGCACACCCAGCAAAGCTGGAGTGTTGCTGTGCGTGGTCCCCACGGGGACACAGAGTACCTCCAAGTAGCAGGGCCATGTCCCTGAACGATACCCGGCTCCTATCCAGCAGGCTCCACAGGAGTTGTGGATGAAGCACGGTCTCAGTGCCTGGAGACCGATAGGATCCCACTTCCACCAGAGCCCTGAGGGGGATGGGGAAGGAAAACAGCATGTGGGCTCCAGCCTCCGTACCCGCAATGGATACCTCAACCTTACAACACCGCCGACAAGAGTGGGGTGAGAAGGGAGCATGCTGGGGGCCCTATATGGGCCCACTTTTCTTCCATCCGACATGGTCAGCAGCTGCTGCTGACCAATCTGTGGAGCTGTGCGTGCGTGTCTGACCTCCTTCGCACAAAGCAAAAAAACTGAGGAGCCCGTGGGAGCACGGGGGGTGTATAGGCAGAAGGGGAGGGGCTTAACACTTTTGAGTGTAATACTTTGTGCGGCCTCCGGAGGCATAGCCTATACACCCAATTGTCTGGGTCTCCCAATAGAGCGACAAAGAAAAATAAAATTAATGCATATAAAGTTGTGTACAGAAAATGTTATAAAAAAAAAAATAAAAAATAAAATTAATGCATATAAAGTTGTGTACAGAAAATGTTATAAAAAAAAAATAAAAAATAAAATTAATGCATATAAAGTTGTGTACAGAAAATGTTATAAAAAAATAAAATTAATGCATATAAAGTTGTTATAAAAAAAATAAATAAAATTAATGCATATAAAGTTGTGTACAGAAAATGTTATAAAAAAAAAAATAAAAAATAAAATTAATGCATATAAAGTTGTGTACAGAAAATGTTATAAAAAAAAAATAAAAAATAAAATTAATGCATATAAAGTTGTGTACAGAAAATGTTATAAAAAAATAAAATTAATGCATATAAAGTTGTGTACAGAAAATGTTATAAAAAAAAAAATAAAAAATAAAATTAATGCATATAAAGTTGTGTACAGAAAATGTTATAAAAAAAAAATAAAAAATAAAATTAATGCATATAAAGTTGTGTACAGAAAATGTTATAAAAAAATAAAATTAATGCATATAAAGTTGTTATAAAAAAAATAAATAAAATTAATGCATATAAAGTTGTGTACAGAAAATGTTATAAAAAAAAAAATAAAAAATAAAATTAATGCATATAAAGTTGTGTACAGAAAATGTTATAAAAAAAAAATAAAAAATAAAATTAATGCATATAAAGTTGTGTACAGAAAATGTTATAAAAAAATAAAATTAATGCATATAAAGTTGTTATAAAAAAAATAAATAAAATTAATGCATATAAAGTTGTGTACAGAAAATGTTATAAAAAAAAATAAAAATAAAATTAATGCATATAAAGTTGTGTACAGAAAATGTTATAAAAAAAATAATGCATATAAAGTTGTGTACAGAAAATGTTATCACAAAAAAATAAAAATTAATGCATGTAAAGTTGTGAACAGAAAATGTTATAAAAAAAAAAAATATAAAATTAATGCATATAAAAGTTATCACAAAAAAATAAAATAAATAAATAAATAAAAAATTACCTCTGTTCGCACACGACGTGAGGGAGGGCTCCCAGAAGAAGACATATTTGAGACCGGCTGGCCGCGTCGCTGGTGGACCAGGCAACTTTCTGCAAGAAATAAACACGATTGTAGCTAATTATACTAAGATTTTTTCTGTGTTGTACGCAGATTTAGAAAATAAAAAGGTAGCTCCATACCCTTTAGGATTTCAACCCCTCCCTCCCCCCCCCAAAAAAAAAATCCCCCTATGCCTACCAAACAAAAAAATGTTAACTATCTTGGTAACATGCTAAACCATTCCCCCCTGTAATTAAAAGGTTTTAGATATGTGCGATGTGCAAGCAAAAATAACCCTCCCCCTCCAGGATTTCCCCCAAAAAATCAAACATAACACACCCAAACAGTACCTTGCAAACACCATTGGACAGTAAATACCCTCCTTACCACTTTAAATCCATAAGACTCCACATATTATAATATATTTTTTTTATATATATATATTTATATTATATTAGACCACAGATGTAAAGTTTTAAAGGCTCAATTTCTGCATTCCCCATTTGTATACACCAGTTTTTTTTTAGTTTTTTTTTAAAATTCAACTTCAAACACCCCTGTATTGCATGTAAACCAAAATAACCAGCACAGGTGCTTTCTGTGAGACAAAACCCAAAAATCTAAACTTACCCTTATCCTGGTGAAATGATACTACGGATGCCAAAATTTTGGAACAATTGTAATATTTTGTTTAACTTTTTTTTTTTTCTTTTTTTTTACCTTTTTGTTTTGAAACAAAGTAGGAGCCACACAGCTCTGTATTGAAATACAAGGACAGTAATTAAAAGAAAAAAAAAATTGCTTGCCTAGACACTGCAACTCCCTCTGGCTGGACTCTCTTTCCCTGGCTGGGCTCCCTCCCGCTGGCTGGTCTCCCTCCCGCTGGCTGGGCTCCCTCCCCCTGGGTGGACTGCCTCCCCCTGGGTGGACTGCCTTCCCCTAGGTGGACTGCCTTCCGCTGGCTGGGCTGCCTCCAGCTGGCTGGGCTCCCTCCCCCTGGGTGGACTGCCTCCCGCTAGCTGGACTGCCTCCTCCTGGGTGGACTGCCTCCCGCTAGCTGGACTGCCTCCCCCTGGCTGGGCTCCCTCCCCCTGGCTGGCTGGACGGGCTCCCTCCCCCTGGCTGGCTGGACGGGCTCCCTCCCCCTGGCTGGCTGGACGGGCTCCCTCCACCTGGCTGGCTGGACGGGCTCCCTCCCCCTGGCTGGCTGGACGGGCTCCCTCCCCCTGGCTGGCTGGACGGGCTCCCTCCCCCTGGCTGGCTGGACGGGCTCCCTCCCCCTGGCTGGCTGGACGGGCTCCCTCCCCCTGGCTGGCTGGACGGGCTCCCTCCCCCTGGCTGGCTGGCTGGACTGCCTCTCCCCCTGGCTGGCTGGACTGCTTCCCGCTGGCTGGGCTCCCTCCCGCTGGCTGGCTGGACTGCCTCCCGCTGGCTGGCTGGACTGCCTCCCGCTGGCTGGGCTCCCTCCCGCTGGCTGGACTGCCTCCCGCTGGCTGGCTGG
Source organism: Anomaloglossus baeobatrachus (assembly GCF_048569485.1). Taxonomy (NCBI): domain Eukaryota; kingdom Metazoa; phylum Chordata; class Amphibia; order Anura; family Aromobatidae; genus Anomaloglossus; species Anomaloglossus baeobatrachus. The sequence goes on along the minus strand of NC_134363.1, from coordinate 176,793,018 downwards.
ACTGCCTCCCGCTCGCTGGGCTCCCTCCCGCTGGCTGGCTGGACTGCCTCCCGCTGGCTGGCTGGACTGCCTCCCGCTGGCTGGACTGCCTCCCGCTGGCTGGGCTCCCTCCCGCTGGCTGGGCTCCCTCCCCCTGGGTGGACTCCCTCCCGCTGGCTGGACTGCCTCTCCTGGGTGGGCTCCCTTCCCCTGGGTGGACTGCCTCCCGCTGGCTGGGCTGCCTCCTGCTGGCTGGGCTCCCTCTCGTTGGCTGGCTGGACTGCCTCCCGCTAGCTGGACTGCCTCCCCCTGGGTGGACTGCCTCCCCCTGGGTGGACTGCCTCCCGCTAGCTGGACTGCCTCCCCCTGGGTGGACTGCCTCCCGCTAGCTGGACTGCCTCCCCCTGGCTGGCTGGGCTCCCTCCCCCTGGCTGGCTGGACTGGCTCCCTCCCCCTGGCTGGCTGGACGGGCTCCCTCCCCCTGGCTGGCTGGACGGGCTCCCTCCCCCTGGCTGGCTGGACGGGCTCCCTCCCCCTGGCTGGCTGGACGGGCTCCCTCCCCCTGGCTGGCTGGACGGGCTCCCTCCCCCTGGCTGGCTGGACGGGCTCCCTCCCCCTGGCTGGCTGGACGGGCTCCCTCCCCCTGGCTGGCTGGGCTCCCTCCCCCTGGCTGGGCTCCCTCCCGTTGGCTGGCTAGACTGCCTCCCCCTGGCTGGGCTCCCTCCCGTTGGCTGGCTGGACTGCCTCCCGCTGGCTGGGCTCCCTCCCGCTGGCTGGCTGGACTGCTTCCTGCTGGCTGGGCTCCCTCCCGCTGGCTGGACTGCCTCCTGCTGGCTGGGCTCCCTCCCGCTGGCTGGCTGGACTGCCTCCCGCTGGCTGGGCTCCCTCCCGCTGGCTGGCTGGGCTCCCTCCCGCTGGCTGGCTGGACTGCCTCCCGCTGGCTGGCTGGACTGCCTCCCGCTGGCTGGCTGGACTGCCTCCCGCTTGCTGGGCTCCCTCCCGCTGGCTGGCTGGACTGCCTCCTGCTGGCTGGGCTTCCTCCCGCTGACTGCCTTGCTGGGACATTGATGAGTGAAGCCCTACGTTGACAGGTTTATATACCTTTCCTAAATAATAATTGGAGCATGCTCAGTTAAGAAAAAAAAAACGGAATCCGTTCCCAGATTCCATCATTTGATGGATTATGACGGATCCTGCACCCATGGGCTTCCATTCTACCAAACGACGGACGGCGACGGATCGGTCTGTGTCTTATTTTTCAACGTAGACAAACAACGTTACTTTGCCCGTCATCTTCATCCTCCGGACAAACAATTTCCAACGGATGAAACGTGAGGCCATCCGTCGCTTAGGCCTCTTTCACACATCAGTTTTTATGCCATCAGTCAAAATCTGTTTTCTCGACGGATCAGAGTAGCTGGGAGCTAAATAATACTTGGAGCATGCTCAGTTTAAAAAAAAAAAAACCAAAAAAAAAAAACACCAAAAAATGGAATCCATCGCCGGATTCCGTCATTTGATGCATGATGACGGATCCTGCACCCATAGACTTCCATTCTACCAAATTACGGAGGATGACGGATCCTGCGCCCATAGGCTTCCAGTCTATCAAATGACGGATGACGACGGATCCTGCGCCCATAGACTTCCAGTCTATCAAATGACGGATGATGACGGATCCTGCGCCCATAGGCTTCCAGTCTATCAAATGACGGATGACGACGGATCCTGCGCCCATAGGCTTCCAGTCTATCAAATGACGGATGATGACGGATCCTGCGCCCATAGGCTTCCAGTCTATCAAATGACGGATGATGACGGATCCTGCGCCCATAGGCTTCCAGTCTATCAAATGACGGATGACGACGGATCCTGCGCCCATAGACTTCCAGTCTATCAAATGACGGATGATGACGGATCCTGCGCCCATAGGCTTCCAGTCTATCAAATGACGGATGACGACGGATCCTGCGCCCATAGACTTCCAGTCTATCAAATGACGGATGATGACGGATCCTGCGCCCATAGGCTTCCAGTCTATCAAATGACGGATGACGACGGATCCTGCGCCCATAGACTTCCAGTCTAGCAAATGACGGATGACGACGGATCCTGCGCCCATAGACTTCCAGTCTAGCAAATGACGGATGATGACGGATTCTGCGCCCATAGACTTCCAGTCTAGCAAATGACGGATGACAACGGATCCTGTGCCCATAGGCTTCCAGTCTATCAAATGACGGATGCTGCGCCCATAGAGTTCCAGTCTATCACGACTGATCCTGCGCCCATAGGCTCCCACTATACGAAACGACGGACAGCGATGGATCAGTCACCGTCTGATTTTTCGACATAGACAAAAAAAAAAACGTTACTTTGTCCATAGTCTCCATCCGCCGGACAATTTTCGACAGATCTGTTGAACGACGGGTGAAACAATCCGTCGCTAATACAAGTCGATGGAAAAAAAAAAAAAAAACCACGGATCACAGGCATCAGTCGCTGGATCAGTTTTTTTTTTTTTTTCCCCCTAAAATTCAACGGACTGTGACTGATGGCAAAAAAAACTGATGTGTGAAAGGGGCCCAATGCAGAGCGGCCATTCCCAGGCACACTAGCAGCACCGCCGCTGCTTTTCTTTCACAATTGGTGACTATTCCACATGTGGGACCCCTCTGATCATAAAGCAGTGACATTCTGCAGATACATTATTACTTTGTAGGGCATTAGAGCTAGAGTTGAGCGAGTACCTAACTATTCATAGTCACGATACTCATAACGAGCACTGTCTAATACTCGCGTATTCGTTCCTAGTAGTGTGTGCAATGCAAGTCAATGGGGAAAAACTCGCAATGTAACAAGTAACCTGAATTCTGCACTATTCACTACTCGCACGAATCGTACGACATTCGGGTTACTCATTACATTGCGAGTATTCCCCATTGACTTGCATTGCACACGTTATTTGGAGCGAATAATACTCTTGTAGACGGTGCTCGTTATGAGTATAGCGAGTACGAATAGTTAGATACTCGCTCAACTAATCAGTTAATTTTCATCTGCAGAATTTCTTGTGGATAATCCGTGTATTAGAGTAATGCATGCGATGTGCTCGGTTTTGTGGATGAGTTTTCAGGGGACAATAAGAGAAAATTTAGGCTACGAGCCCACGATCAGTGTTTGCAGTGTTTTGGATGTAATGTGTTTTCTCTGCGTTGTACAGTACAAGCACAGTGGATGGGATTTTTTTTTTTTTAAATCTCCTGCCCACTGTGCTTGTTTTTTCCCCGCAGCAAACACTAACCTGCAGTGCGTGTTCCCAGACCGCAGCATGTCAATTGCTTGCTGCGGAATCACATTCGTCCTCTGTACGGAGAACACAAGCCCCGCACCCTGATCATGGGTACAAGCAGCTGCGGTCTCCTGCGGAGGAGACTCGTGGACCTGCAGATCAGGACCCGCCGCATCCAGGACACAGTGAGTCCCGATCGTGGGCACATACCCATAAAGTGTGAAAAGACCGGAGCTGCAGACTCCAAAGCCACGGTCTGCACTGTAAAGGGAGAAATCAGCAGCGACATTCGGAGCATGAATGCACAAAGGGTAACATGGTACAAATGATGCCAAATTTCTGCAGCGTAAGGCTGTGTGCACAAAGTGCGGTTTTTAATACAGATTGATGCATTTTGTTGTGAAATCTGCTGGCTTCAGGATAAGCGCGCGAATTTTGGTGCAAAGACTGAGATTTCTGCAGTGCTGTGCACACATTGCTTTTTTTATTTTCCTTGCAGATTTGGTGCAGAAAAAAAAAAAAATCTGCAGCGTGTCAATTGTTGGGGAGGTTTTTTCCCCCCCTCTGCATTGTTTAGCCCTTCCACCCATTAACTTCCCAGAAAAAAAAAAAAAAAAGCTTTTTTGCCAGAAAATTTCTCCACTCTAACTGCAGCATGTGCACATAGTATCAAGCGAGCCACAGGCTATGGGCAATAGCAACATTGCATCAATTTTAGCATTCCCTCTAAGGCCCTGTGCGCACTAGAAAGAAGGGAATTTTGTTACTTACCGTAAATTCCTTTTCTTCTAGCTCTTATTGGGAGACCCAGACGATTGGGGTATAGCTACTGCCCTCCGGAGGCCACACAAAGCACTACACTAAAAAGTGCAAGGCCCCTCCCCTTCTGGCTATACCCCCCCGTGGTATCACGGGTTCTCCAGTTTTAGTGCCAAAGCAAGAAGGAGGAAAGCCAATAACTGGTTTAAACAAATTAACTCCGAATAACGTCGGAGAACTGAAAAACCGTTCAACATGAACAACATGTGTACCCGCAAACAACAAAAAAATCCCGAAGGACAACAGGGCGGGTGCTGGGTCTCCCAATAAGAGCTAGAAGAAAAGGAATTTACGGTAAGTAACAAAATTCCCTTCTTCTTCAGCGCTCTATTGGGAGACCCAGACGATTGGGACGTCCAAAAGCTGTCCCTGGGTGGGTAAAGAGATACCTCATGTTAGAGCTGCAAAACAGCCCTCCCCTACGGGGATGTCACTGCCGCCTGCAGGACTCTTCTACCTAAGCTGGCATCCGCCGAAGCATAGGTATGCACCTGATAATGTTTGGTGAAAGTGTGCAGACTCGACCAGGTAGCTGCCTGGCACACCTGTTGAGCCGAAGCCTGGTGTCGCAAAGCCCAGGACGCACCCACAGCTCTGGTTGAGTGGGCTTTCAGCCCTGAAGGAACCGGAAGCCCAGCAGAACGGTAGGCTTCCAGAATTGGTTCTTTGATCCATCGAGCCAGGGTGGCTTTAGAAGCCTGCGACCCCTTGCGCTGGCCAGTGACAAGGACAAAAAATGCATCTGAACGGCGGATAGGCGCCGTGCGAGAAATATAGATTCTGAGTGCTCTCACCAGATCTAGCAAACGTAAGTCTTTCTCATACCGGTGAACCGGCTGAGGACAAAAGGAAGGCAAGGATATATCCTGATTAAGATGAAACGAGGATACGACCTTAGGGAGAAACTCCGGAATGGGGCGCAGCACTACCTTGTCCTGGTGGAACACTAGGAAGGGAGCCTTGGATGACAGAGCTGCCAGCTCAGACACTCGCCTAAGCGATGTGATCGCAACAAGAAACGCCACTTTCTGTGACAGGCGAGAAAAGGAAACGTCCTTTAGAGGCTCGAAGGGCGGCTTTTGCAGAGCAACTAGTACTCTGTTCAGATCCCATGGATCTAACGGCCGCTTGTACGGGGGCACAATATGACAGACCCCCCTGTAGGAACGTGCGCACCTTAGGAAGACGTGCTAGACGCTTCTGAAAAAACACAGATAGTGCCGAGACTTGCCCTTTAAGGGAGCTGAGCGACAAGCCCTTTTCCAACCCCGATTGCAGGAAGGAAAGAAAAGTGGGCAATGCAAATGGCCAGGGAGACACTCTCTGTGCAGAGCACCAGGATAAGAAAATCTTCCACGTTCTGTGGTAGATCTTAGCAGACGTTGACTTCCTAGCTTGTCTCATTGTGGCTACGACTCCTTGAGATAATCCTGCGGACGCTAGGATCCAGGACTCAATGGCCACACAGTCAGGTTCAGGGCCGCAGAATTCTGATGGAAAAACGGCCCTTGGGACAGTAAGTCTGGTCGGTCTGGCAGTGACCACGGTCGACCGACCGTGAGATGCCACAGATCCGGATACCACGATCTCCTCGGCCAGTCTGGGGCGACGAGTATGACGCGGCTGCAATCGGATCTGATCTTGCGTAACACTCTGGGCAAGAGTGCCAGAGGTGGGAAGACGTATGGGAGCCGGAACTGCGACCAATCTTGAACTAATGCGTCTGCCGCCAGAGCTCTTTGATCGCGCGACCTCGCCATGAATGCCGGGACCTTGTTGTTGTGCCGGGACGCCATTAGGTCGACGTCCGGCACTCCCCATCGGCGACAGATTTCCTGAAACACGTCCGGGTGAAGGGACCACTCCCCTGCGTCCATGCCCTGGCGACTGAGGAAGTCTGCTTCCCAATTTTCTACGCCTGGGATGTGAACCGCGGATATGGTGGATGCTGTGTCCTCCACCCACATTAGAATGCGCCGGACTTCTTGGAATGCTTGCCGACTGCGCGTCCCTCCTTGGTGGTTGATGTATGCCACCGCTGTGGAGTTGTCCGACTGGATTCGGATCTGCTTTCCTTCCAGCCACTGTTGGAAGGCCAGTAGGGCAAGATACACTGCCCTGATTTCCAGAACATTGATCTGAAGGGTGGACTCCTGCGGAGTCCACGTCCCCTGGGCCCTGTGGTGGAGAAACACTGCTCCCCACCCTGACAGACTCGCATCTGTCGTGACCACTGCCCAGGATGGGGGCAGGAAGGATCTTCCCTGAGACAATGAGGTGGGAAGGAGCCACCATTGTAGAGAGTCCTTGGCCGTCTGGGAAAGAGAGACTTTCCTGTCCAGGGACGTTCACTTCCCGTCCCATTGGCGGAGAATGTCCCATTGAAGTGGGCGCAGATGAAACTGCGCAAAGGGAACTGCTTCCATGGCTGCCACCATCTTTCCGAGGAAGTGCATGAGGCGCCGTAAGGGGTGCGACTGGCCTTGAAGGAGGGATTGCACCCCTGTCTGTAGGGACCGCTGCTTGTTCAGCGGAAGCTTCACTCTCGCTGCTCGAGTATGAAACTCCATGCCAAGATACGTTAGCGACTGTGACGGTGACAGATTCGACTTTGGAAAGTTGATGATCCATCCGAACGTCTGTAGAGTCTCCAGCGTAGCATGTAGACTGAGTTGGCATGCCTCTTGAGAGGGTGCCTTGACAAGTAGATCGTCTAGGTAAGGGATCACCGAGTGTCCCTGAGAGTGCAAGACTGCTACCACCGCCGCCATGACCTTGGTGAAGACCCGGGGGGCTGTCGCCAGACCGAATGGCAGAGCTACGAACTGAAGATGGTCGTTTCCTATCACAAAACGTAGAAAACGTTGATGTTCTGTAGCAATTGGCACGTGGAGATAAGCATCTTTGATGTCTATTGAGGCAAGGAAGTCTCCTTGAGACATTGAGGCAACGACAGAGCGGAGGGTTTCCATCCGGAACCGTCTGGCGTGCACATGTTTGCTGAGCAGCTTTAGATCCAGAACAGGACGGAACGAGCCGTCCTTTTTTGGAACCACAAAGAGATTGGAGTAAAACCCTCGCCCTTGTTCCTGAGGCGGTACAGGAACCACTACTCCTTCCGCTCTTAGGGAGTCCACCGCCTGCAGCAGGGCATCTGCTCGGTCTGGATGTGGGGAGGTTCTGAAGAACCGAGCTGGAGGACGAGAACTGAACTCGATTCTGTACCCGCGAGACAAAATGTTTGTCACCCACCGGTCTTTGACCTGTGACATCCAAATGTCGGAAAAGCGGGAGAGCCTGCCCCCGACCGGAGATGCGGAGGGGGGGGGCTGGAAGTCATGAGGTAGCCGCTTTGGAAGCGGTTCCTCCATTTGCTTTCTTGGGGCGTGCGTGAGCCCGCCAGGAATCTGAGACTCTTTGCGTCCTCTGAGTCCCTTTGGACGAGGAGAATTGTGTCTTGCCCGAACCTCGAAAGGACTGAAACCTCTGCTGCCATTTTTTCTGCTGAGGTTTGCTTGATCTGGGCTGGGGTAAGGAAGAGTCTTTACCCTTGGACTGTTTAATGATGTCAGCCAATGGCTCGCCAAACAGTCTATCTCTAGATAAAGGCAAGCTGGTTAAACATTTTTTGGAACCAGCATCTGCTTTCCAGTCCTTTAACCACAAGGCTCTGCGCAAAACTACCGAATTGGCGGACGCCATTGAGGTGCGGCTGGAAGATTCTAGGACCGCATTGATAGCGTAAGACGCAAACGCAGACATCTGCGAGGTAAGGGACGCCACTTGCGGCACCGCTGGATGTATGATAGCATCCACTTTTGCTAAACCAGCTGAAATAGCTTGGAGTGCCCATACGGCTGCGAATGCTGGAGCAAACGACGCGCCGATAGCTTCATAGACAGATTTTAACCAAAGGTCCATCTGTCTGTCATTGGCATCCTTAAGTGAAGCGCCATCCTCCACTGCAACTATGGATCTAGCTGCAAGTTTGGAAATCGGGGGGTCTACTTTTGGACACTGGGTCCAGCGCTTGACCACATCAGGGGGGAAAGGAAAACGTGTATCCTTAGAACGTTTAGAGAAACGCCTTTCTGGATGAGCGTCGTGTTTCTGGATTGACTCTCTGAAGTCAGAGTGATCCAAGAAAGCACTCAATTTACGCTTGGGATAGAGGAAACGAAACTTCTCCTGCTCTGCAGCTGCCTCCTCTGCAGAAGGAGCTGGGGGAGAAATATCCAACAGTCTATTGATGGCTGAGATAAGCTCGTTTACCATGGCGTCCCCATCCGGGGTATCCAGATTGAGAGGGGTTCCAGGATAAGACTCCTGATCACTCTCTTCAGACGCATCACAGGGCGACTGATTGCGCTGAGACCCTGAGCAGTGTGATGACGTTGAGGGTCTTTCCCAGCGAGCTCGCTTAGGGTGGCTGGGGCTATCATCTGAGTCATAATACTCAGCCTGGGAAGCCGGGGACCCCCTTGCAGTCTGGATTAATTCCAACTGAGGGGGATTAGAGGACAGAGACCTCGCCGTGTCCATAGACTGAGCCCCAGTCATGGATTGCAAAGTTTCAAGGATTTTTGCCATAGTCACAGACATTCCATCAGCAAAAACTGCAAAGTCTGTCCCTGACACCGGGGCAGGACTTACAAGCGTCTCAGCCTGGGTCACTACCCCTCCGGACTCCGGCTGGCGAAGCAGCACCGGATCTGAGCATTGCACACAATGGGGGTCTTTGGAACCTGCTGGTAGAGCAGCCCCACATGCAGCACACGCAGTGTACACAGCCCTAGCCTTGGCAGCCTTGCGTTTTGTGGATGACATGTTGCTGCCTCCTCAGAGCGATCTGGGGTATCCAGCCAGGAAGCGACCTCACAGTGCAAGAAATAAATAAATATATATATCTGGTGACACAGTACACCAATACACACTGAGGCACTAGAGGGGCCAGCTGAAATGCCACTTACCGCCCGCTTAAGAGCGGGTGTGTGGTCGCCAAAAGCCCCCTAGTCCAGGTCTCCCAGAGCCTTGCGTCCTTCCTCCAGCCAGACTGCATGTAATGGCTGCCGGCGTCCTGGGAGAGGAGGGGGGGCGGGCCCTGGGCGTTCCTGGCTAAGAGCGGGAAGCCTGCTTCCCTCTGTGCCTAGTGAGAGGGCTGGAGCATGTAAATCAGGCTCCAGCCCTCGTCGCTGCTGCGAAACAGCGTCTCTCCCCTACCCTGATTGACAGGGTGGGGGCGGGAACGAAGCGGAGCTAGGCCGCAAAAGCCGGGGACTGGATTTATAAACGCCGCCGCCGTAAAAGCGCGGTCGGCGTGTCCCCGGCGCACTACAAGTCACAGCAGCGCCGCCGGTCCAGTGGGGGTCGGCGCTGCGTTCCCACAACACAAAAGTCCCCCAGTAAACTGCAGGAACACCAACTCAATCGTTACGGTCCCCGGCGCACTACAACACCCAGCCAGCCCGGAGTGTGTCTGTGCCTGCCGGGGACACAGAGTACCTGTATGATGCAGGGCCATGTCCCTGATTGTACTCCTGCTCCATATCCATCAGGTTCAACTGGGTCTGTGGATGGAGCCCGGCGTCAGAGCTTAGAGGCCGGCAGGATCCCACTTCCACAGAGCCCTACAAGGGGATGTGGAAGGAAAACAGCATGTGGGGCTCCAGCCCCTGTACCAGCAATAGGTACCTCAACCTTACAACACCATCCACGGGTGAGAAGGGAGCATGCTGGGGGCCCTATATGGGCCCTCTTTTCTTCCATCCGAAATAGTCAGCAGCTACTGCTGACTAAAATCTGTGGAGCTATGCGTGGATGTCTGACCTCCTTCGCACAAAGCTTGAAAACTGGAGAACCCGTGATACCACGGGGGGGTATAGCCAGAAGGGGAGGGGCCTTGCACTTTTTAGTGTAGTGCTTTGTGTGGCCTCCGGAGGGCAGTAGCTATACCCCAATCGTCTGGGTCTCCCAATAGAGCGCTGAAGAAATTGATTTTTCTTAAGAAAAATCTGCACCCTTTGAAAGAATTCCGCACCCGCGGCAAAAAAAAACGCAGCAAATCGCACCCGAAATCTGTATGCTGTTTTACCGCGGTATGTCTCTGCATTATTTTGATAGCACAGGGAGATACTCACCTGTCCCTGCTCCTGCTGTCCGTGGTGCTGAAGTCTCCCGCAATGCTGTCTCCGGCGCTTGGCTACTTACGGGTCGGCTGTGCAGTGCATAACTGCATATGCATGAGCCGGCCTGGAAGCAGGAGACCAGCGGCCGGAGGCAGATCAGCGGTGACTTCAGTCAGCTGATGTGCAGTGACAGCAGGAGTCCTCCACCTGTCACCGCAAAGCAGGAGTAAAGTCACCACTGATCCCAGCGGCTCACTTCACTTGCGGTCTGACCCTCACAGTGAGCAGTCATGGTCTATGGCGCTTGCTGTGAGTGTCAGGTGTAGCAGAGCTGGAAGCGTCGTGGGACCTAGTGTGGATTACATTGGACCTGGAGGATTGTTATTGGTGGGGTTAATAAAGTGGTGAAAGGGGGCTTTTTTGTCTTTTATTTCAAATAAAGGATTTTTGGGGTGTTTTGTGTTTATTTACTTTCACTTACACAGTTTAGTGATGAGGGGGTGTCTCAGACACATGCCATCAACTAAACTAGGACTTAGTGGCAGCTATGGGCTGCCATTATCTCCTTATTACTCCGATTGCCACCGCATCAGGGCAACGGGAAGAGCCGAGAAAAGTCCAGGATTATCACATCTAATGGATGCGGCAATTTGGGGCGGCTGCTGGCTGATATTTTTAGGCTGGGAGACTCCCCATCCTGAGAATACCAGCCCCCAGCTGAGACTTTATCCTGCCTGGTTATCAAAATTGGGGGAGCACACGCCGTTTTTTAAAATTTTATTTTACTGTTCGCTATAGACCCGCCCACCGGCATCTGTGATTGGTTGCACTCAGACCCGCCCCCACGCTGAGTGACCGCTCTCTGACTGCAACCAATCACAGCCACCTGTGAGCAGGGAAAGCATGAATATGTTATGAGCCTGATCAGCGGCCGGCTCTGGAAGATGAAAGAGCTGTCGCGAGAGCAGTGTGACAGCTGATTGATGATCGGTGAGTATGACGTGGTTGCTCCTACCCCTTTGCGCCAGATTGTGTTCCCCATAAACCTTATATGGGGAGCAGCATCTGGTCAGATACCGGAGATCAATCCTGAGTCAGCGGGTCATTGATCTGCCAGCCCTCCAAAATGCAGGGACCTGCGGACAAGAAGTGACATGCTACTTTTCAGCTGCGGAAAATCCTCAGCAAAACCTATAGGGGGGAAAAAACACGCAGTGAGCGCACACCATTTTTTTACCATAGGTTTTGCTGGGGAAGGACTGTAGAAAGGTTATGAACATTTTCTGCAGCAATTCAAGCGGCAAAAGCCACAGCAAGTGCACAGAAAATCAGTTTTCTGGTGTAAACTAGTTGCAAAATTTGCAGTATTTTCCTGGCCAAGCCCAAAACTTGGTATTGAAAGAAAAATGCATGACCCCTGGGATACCAAACGGATTTCACTTGTCCTATGCTCCTGTATGAAAATGGGAGTATCTAGTTTCAAGTAGTAGCCAACGATGCACTATTTTGCTCTGTAAATTGGATCAGGTTGGTGCATGCTGCAGCCTAAGGCCCGTTTCACACGTCAGTGAAAAACAGTGACGTTTTTCACTGGCGTGTAAAACACGCACATGTCTCTGCGTGTGCCGAAAATCACGGCACACGTGGGTTGTCTAAGTGCAATCCGGGCTCCGTTCTCCGTGGCCCGTGATTGCACTTAGAGATTCACTCACCTGCGCCCGCTCCCGCTGTCCGTGGTGCTGAATCCTCCCGCGGTGCAGCATCCGGCCAGCGGTGACCCCCGTAGCAGCTGCTTCCGGGTCGGCTGTGTCGCGCATAATGAATATGCGCGACAGTAATCAGCCGGCACAGAAGGAGCAAGGAGAACGGGCTGCAGAGGACATCGCTGGACGCCGGGTGAGTTAAAATGTTTTTATTTTAAAAGTAAGTTTTTTTCTGGCACGTGTTTCACGGACCACACCACTGCGTGGTCCGTGGAACATCAGTGATGCCAGAAAAAAATGGACATGTCTCCGTGTAGCAATCACACACACGCGGGTACGCCGCACGGAGACACGTGCAGTGAAAAATCACTGACGTGTGAGCAGACCCATTCATTATAATGTGTCTGCGTATGTCAGTGATTCTGGTACATTTTAAAAAAAAAGCACAAACGTCCCAGAATCACTGACGTGTGAAAGGGGCCTAAGGCTGCTTTCACACTACGTTTTTTTAGCATGCGTCATGAACGTTTTTTTTGCTGCAAAAGCAGATCCTGTTTTTGCAGAGAAAAATGCATGTGTTACTTTACAGGATCCTGCCACTTGAAGTTTATGGGCGGGCATTGGAGTCATGTGATTGGGAGTGAGGGGAACTGAACGTGATAGAAGCCGGCTCCCAGTCTGACAGCTGCGGAGGCTCGTAACCAAGGTAAACATCGGGTAACTTGCTTGGATACCAGATATTTACCTTGGTTACGAGCGTCTGCAGCTGCTAGGAAGCGGGCTGCCTGCACACGTAACCAAGGTAAACATCAGATATCCAAGCAAGTTACCCGATGTTTACCTTGGTTACGAGACTCCACAGTTCTCAGGTGGGAGAGAGCGAAGGGGAGAGAGGGAGGGGGAGAGAGACTGATCGCACCAGGCTGGTTTCTGGGCATGCTCAGTAGAGCAAGCAGGATCCTGTCTATCAGCACGCCAGCGTTCACATGCGTTTGCGTGCAGTATAGTCAGGATTCAGCAATTTGCAGTATTTGGACGCAGCTCAAAAACGCTACAAGCAGAGTTTTTGAAAAAAGTTAAAAAACTGCAACTCGCTGGATCCTCACTATAACGCACGCAAACGCATGTTGACGCATGTTGACGCAAGTCCATTGCAAATGCATTGAAATGAAAACGCATTTGCACTGGATCAGTTTTTGCGTTAAAAAAAATGTTCAGGACGCATGTTAAAAAAACGTAGTGTAAAAGCCGCCTTAGGCTGCTTTCACCCCTACGGTTTTTGCAGTGCGGCTCCAAAACCTATGCAACGGATGCGGAAAAAAACCCCGGATCCGTTGCATAAGTTTTTTTCAATGCGTCCTGTCCGTTTTTTTGATGGATGCGGCTTGATACTGAGCATGCGCAGTGCAAAAAACCGCATCCGGCGGCTGGATGCGTTTTTTGCCGCATCCGGCGTCCATAGGCTTGCATTATAAATTGCGCCGGATCCGGCGCGATGCCTTTTTTTCCCACCGCACCAAAATACGTGCCAGGCAACGTTCTATCAGGCCGCTGCATGGGCTAAATATGCCGCATCTGGCAAAAACCGGACGCAACGCAAGGCCATGCGGCACAATATGGCGCTAATGCAAGTCTATGCGGTCAACTGGCGGTGGCGTTTTTTTTTGCAGAGTGCCGTATTGTGCCGCTCAGCAAAAACCGGATGTGTGAAAGCAGCCTTATCCCATGTGTACAATACCCATCTGCACGAGTGCATAGGCCGAGATGCCGGCGTCTGAACGTAGTCAACTGATGATGCATGAAGTGTCAGAATTTATAAATTCATCCCCAAAATTTGTCTAATCCGCCTATGTAAAATCATAAAAATGTTGCCGCTGGTTGTGCTCGCATGCGCCGGGTCATAAAACCTCGCGTCAAATGCAATTAATTCTTAATCTTGCGGTTAACTGTTTATTATCCCTTCCATCCCTTTTCCGCTTGACGAGGCGACACGTTTGCTCAGATTTCCTCGCGGAGGACGTGTGGATCATCAGCGGCAGATGAATCATCGCACCAGGAGCTTTTATGAGGTTTGTGGTTTATGTGGGACGTCGTCTGAAGCTGAACACGAGAGTGAAAACTCCTGCTCTTCTTCTCTTTATACTTTTTTCTATTATTTTTATTCCTCTTCGGGCCTTGGCAGAAAAGAAATCCAAACTGAATTCATCTAATACGGACAGCGATTTGGACCAGTCACGAATTTTTTTTCAATTTTGGCGTAAACATTTTTTTGCAATTGGGTTCTATAGAAAAATTGTTGACATTTGGCTCCTGAAGCCGTGACGTGTCCCTGTCCCTCACCGGCCGCAGGGGGGAGGTGATTGAGCTTTGCATTAATATGGAGGTCCAGGACTTCTCAAAGCAGATTTATCACCACAATAAACGTTCACATCAGTTTTTATTTACCGTATTTTTCAGACCATAAGACGCACTTTTTTTCCCCCAAATGTTGGGGGAAAGTTGGGGGTGCGTCTTATGGTCTGACTATAGGGCTGCGGCCGGGAATGAGGGTGCTGCAGGTCATCGGGGGCACGAGCAGGCAGCAGCAGCGCCTGCCGTGACCACGTGGGCCCGCTCATTACATATGCACGCCCATCCTCCCGCCCATCTCTCAGCGCTGAAGCCGGCACTGACAGGTGGGCGGGAGGACGAGCGGGGACGCGCGCATAGTAAAGAGCCGGCCGCATGATCACCCCTGGCAATTACAGCCTGGAGTGATCATGTGCGGCTGTATTCACTACCCCCCGCGCGTCATTACCAGCGCGGGGTGCAGTGAATCAGTACACTCACCCGTCCCCATGTGTGGAGCCGCCCCCCTGCTGCACGCGATGTCTTCCTGTCTGAGCTGGTCAGCTGATCTGTGCCGGTCAGGTCAGCTGATCTGTGCCGGTCAGGTCAGCTGATCTGTGCCGGTCAGGTCAGCTGATCTGTGCCGGTCAGGTCAGCTGATCTGTGCCGGTCAGGTCAGCTGATCTGTGCCGGTCAGGTCAGCTGATCTGTGCCGGTCAGGTCAGCTGATCTGTGCCGGTCAGGTCAGCTGATCTGTGCCGGTCAGGTCAGCTGATCTGTGCCGGTCAGGTCAGCTGATCTGTGCCGGTCAGGTCAGCTGATCTGTGCCGGTCAGGTCAGCTGATCTGTGCCGGTCAGGTCAGCTGATCTGTGCCGGTCAGGTCAGCTGATCTGTGCCGGTCAGGTCAGCTGATCGGCACAGACAGGAAGACATCGCGTGCTGCAGGGGAACGGCTCCACACACACAGATCAGCGTGCCAGAGAGGAAGATATGATCGGTGCTGCAGGGAGTGAGGAAAAGGTGAGTATAAACGTTTATTTTTTTTCTCTGTGCTATAGGATACAGGCCATATACCAGGATGGTACATGAGCACGATGGGGGCATATAGCAGGATGGGAGTATGTGAACAGGCTGGATGGGGGGGGGGGGTTATGTGAACAGGCTGGATGGGGGGGGGGGGTTATGTGAACAGGCTGGATGGGGGGGGGGGGTTATGTGAACAGGCTGGATGGGGGGGGGGGGTTATGTGAACAGGCTGGATGGGGGGGGGTTATGTGAACAGGCTGGATGGGGGGGGGGGGTATGTGAACAGGCTGGATGGGGGGGGTGGGTATGTGAACAGGCTGGATGGGGGGGGGGGGGTATGTGAACAGGCTGGATGGGGGGGGTGGGTATGTGAACAGGCTGGATGGGGGGGGTATGTGAACAGGCTGGATGGGGGGGGGGTATGTGAACAGGCTGGATGGGGGGGGGGGTATGTGAACAGGCTGGATGGGGGGGGGTATGTGAACAGGCTGGATGGGGGGGGGGGTATGTGAACAGGCTGGATGGGGGGGGGGGGTATGTGAACAGGCTGGATGGGGGGGGTGGGTATGTGAACAGGCTGGATGGGGGGGGTATGTGAACAGGCTGGATGGGGGGGGGGTATGTGAACAGGCTTGATGGGGGGGGGGGTATGTGAACAGGCTGGATGGGGGGGGGGGTATGTGAACAGGCTGGATGGGGGGGGGGTATGTGAACAGGCTGGATGGGGGGGGGGGGGGTATGTGAACAGGCTGGATGGGGGGGGGGGTATGTGAACAGGCTGGATGGGGGGGGGGGTATGTGAACAGGCTGGATGGGGGGGGGGTATGTGAACAGGCTGGATGGGGGGGGGGGGGGTATGTGAACAGGCTGGATGGGGGGGGGGGTATGTGAACAGGCTGGATGGGGGGGGGTATGTGAACAGGCTGGATGGGGGGGGGGTATGTGAACAGGCTGGATGGGGGGGGGGGGTATGTGAACAGGCTGGATGGGGGGGGGGGGTATGTGAACAGGCTGGATGGGGGGGGGGGGGGGTATGTGAACAGGCTGGATGGGGGGGGGGGGTATGTGAACAGGCTGGATGGGGGGGGGGGGGTATGTGAACAGGCTGGATGGGGGGGGGGGTATGTGAACAGGCTGGATGGGGGGGGGGGGATGTGAACAGGCTGGATGGGGGGGGGGATGTGAACAGGCTGGATGGGGGGGGGGTGTGTGTATGTGAACAGCCTGGATGGGGGAGGGGGGGGGGAAGTAGGTTAACAGCCTCGATGGGGGAGGGGGGGGGGGGTAGGTTAACAGCCTCGATGGGGGGTGGGGGGGGGGGGGGTATGTGAACAGCCTGGATGGGGGGGTGGGGTATGTGAACAGCGTGGATGGGGGAGGATGGGTATGTGAACAGCCTGGATGGGGGGGGGGTGTATGTGAACAGCCTGGATGGGGGGGGGGTGTATGTGAACAGGCTGGATGGGGGGGGGGTGTATGTGAACAGCCTGGATGGGGGGGGGGGTGTATGTGAACAGGCTGGATGGGGGGGGGGGTATGTGAACAGGCTGGATGGGGGGGGGGGTGTATGTGAACAGGCAGGATGGGTGGGGGGGGGGGTTTGTGAACAGGCTGGATGGGGGGGGGGGGGTATGTGAACAGGCTGGATGGGGGGGGGGGGGTATGTGAACAGCCTGGATGGGGGGGGGTATGTGAACAGCCTGGATGGGGGGGGGGGTATGTGAACAGCCTGGATGGGGGGTGAACAGGCTCGATGGGGGGGGGGTGGTATGTGAACAGCCTGGATGGGGGGGGTGTATGTGAACAGGCTGGATGGGGGGGGGGATGTGAACAGGCTGGATGGGGGGGGTATGTGAACAGGCTGGATGGGGGGGGTATGTGAACAGGCTGGATGGGGGGGGGGGTGTGTGTATGTGAACAGCCTGGATGGGGGGGGGGGGGGGGTAGGTTAACAGCCTCGATGGGGGGTGGGGGGGGGGGGTATGTGAACAGCCTGGATGGGGGGGGGGGGTATGTGAACAGCCTGGATGGGGAGGATGGGCATGTGAACAGCCTGGATGGGGGGGGGGGGGGGGGGTGTATGTGAACAGCCTGGATGGGGGGGGGGGGGGTGTATGTGAACAGGCTGGATGGGGGGGGGGGGGGTATGTGAACAGGCTGGATGGGGGTGGGGGGGGGGGGTATGTGAACAGGCTGGATGGGGGGGGGGGGTGTATGTGAACAGGCTGGAGGGGGGGGGGGGGTATGTGAACAGCCTGGATGGGGGGGGGGTATGTGAACAGCCTGGATGGGGGGGGGGGGTATGTGAACAGCCTGGATGGGGGGTGAACAGGCTCGATGGGGGGGGGGGGGGTGGTATGTGAACAGCCTGGATGGGGGGGGGTGTATGTGAACAGGCTGGATGGGGGGGGGGGGGTATGTGAACAGGCTGGATGGGGGGGGGGGGGGTATGTGAACAGCCTGGATGGGGGGGGGGGTATGTGAACAGCCTGGATGGGGGGGTATGTGAACAGCCTGGATGGGGGGGGTGAACAGGCTGGATGGGGGGGGGGGTGGTATGTGAACAGGCTGGATGGGGGGGGGGGGTGTATGTGAACAGCCTGGATGGGGGGGGGGGGGGTGTATGTGAACAGCCTGGATGGGGGGGGGTGTATGTGAACAGCCTGGATGGGGGGGGGGGGTGTATGTGAACAGGCTGGATGGGGGGGGGGGGGTATGTGAACAGCCTGGATGGGGGGGGGGGGGTGTGTATGTGAACAGGCTGGATGGGGGGGGGTATGTGAACAGCCTGGATGGGGGGGGGGTGGTATGTGAACAGCCTGGATGGGGGGGGGGTGTATGTGAACAGCCTGGATAAGGGGGGGGTATGTGAACAGCCTGGATAAGGGGGGGGGTGTATGTGAACAGCCTGGATGGGGGGGGGGGGGGGGTGGGTGTATGTGAACAGCCTGGATGGGGGGGGGGGGGGTGTATGTGAACAGCCTGGATGGGGGGGGTATGTGAACAGCCTGGATGGGGGGGGGTATGTGAACAGCCTGGATGGGGAGGGTGGGTATGTGAACAGCCTGGATGGGGGGGGGGGTGTATGTGAACAGCCTGGATGGGGGGGGGGGGGTGTATGTGAACAGCCTGGATGGGGGGGGGGGTGTATGTGAACAGCCTGGATGGGGGGGGGGGGTGTATGTGAACAGCCTGGATGGGGGGGGGGGGTGTATGTGAACAGCCTGGATGGGGGGGGGGGGGTATGTGAACAGCCTGGATGGGGGGGGGGGGGTGTATGTGAACAGCCTGGATGGGGGGGGGGGGGGGGTGTATGTGAACAGCTGGATGGGGGGGGGGGGGTATGTGAACAGCCTGGATGGGGGGGGGGGGATGTGAACAGCCTGAATGGGGGGGGGATGTGAACAGCCTGGATGGGGGGGGGGGGGTATGTGAACAGCCTGGATGGGGGGGGTGGTATGTGAACAGCCTGGATGGGGGGGGGGGGGGGGTGTATGTGAACAGCCTGGATGGGGGGGGGTGGTATGTGAACAGCCTGGATTGGGGGGGGGGGGGTGGTATGTGAACAGCCTGGATGGGGGGGGGGGGTGGTATGTGAACAGCCTGGATGGGGGGGGGGGTGTATGTGAACAGCCTGGATGGGGGGGGGGGGTGTGTATGTGAACAGCCTGGATGGGGGGGGGGGTGGTATGTGAACAGCCTGGATGGGGGGGGGGGGGGTATGTGAACAGCCTGGATGGGGGGGGGGGGTGGTATGTGAACAGCCTGGATGGGGGGGGGGGGTGTATGTGAACAGCCTGGATGGGGGGGGGTGTATGTGAACAGCCTGGATGGGGGGGGGGGGGGGTGTATGTGAACAGCCTGGATGGGGGGGGGGGGTGTATGTGAACAGGCTGGATGGGGGGGGGGGGTGGATGTGAACAGGCTGGATGGGGGGGGGTATGTGAACAGCCTGGATGGGGGGGGGGGGTGGTATGTGAACAGCCTGGATGGGGGGGGGGTGGTATGTGAACAGCCTGGATGGGGGGGGGGGGGGTGTATGTGAACAGGCTAGATGGGGGGGGGGGTATGTGAACAGGCTGGATGGGGGGGGGGTATGTGAACAGGCTGGATGGGGGGGGGGGGGGGTATGTGAACAGCCTGGATGGGGGGGGGGGGGTATGTGAACAGGCTGGATGGGGGGGGGGGGGTATGTGAACAGGCTGGATGGGGGGGGGGGGGGGGTATGTGAACAGGCTGGATGGGGGGGGGGGGGGGGGGTATGTGAACAGGCTGGATGGGGGGGGGGGTATGTGAACAGCCTGGATGGGGGGTGAACAGGCTGGATGGGGTGTATGTGAACAGCCTGGATGGGGGGGGGGGGGGTGTATGTGAACAGCCTGGATGGGGGGGGGTATGTGAACAGGCTGGATGGGGGGGGGGGTGTATGTGAACAGGCTGGATGGGGGGGGGGGTGTATGTGAACAGGCTGGATGGGGGGGGGGGTATGTGAACAGCCTGGATGGGGGGTGAACAGGCTGGATGGGGGGGGGGGGGGGTGTGAACAGCCTGGATGGGGGGGGGGGGGGTGTATGTGAACAGCCTGGATGGGGGGGGGTGTGTATGTGAACAGCCTGGATGGGGGGGGGTGTGTGTGTATGTGAACAGCCTGGATGGGGGGGGGGGGGGTGTATGTGAACAGGCTGGATGGGGGGGGGGGTATGTGAACAGCCTGGATGGGGGGTGAACAGGCTGGATGGGGGGTATGTGAACAGCCTGGATGGGGGGGGGTGTGTATGTGAACAGCCTGGATGGGGGGGGGGGGTGTATGTGAACAGCCTGGATGGGGGGGGGGGGGGTGTGTGTATGTGAACAGCCTGGATGGGGGGGGGGGTGTGTGTGTATGTGAACAGCCTGGATGGGGGGGGGGGGGGGGGGGTGTATGTGAACAGGCTGGATGGGGGGGGGGGGGTATGTGAACAGCCTGGATGGGGGGTGAACAGGCTGGATGGGGGGTGAACAGGCTGGATGGGGGGTATGTGAACAGCCTGGATGGGGGGGGGGTGTGTATGTGAACAGCCTGGATGGGGGGGGGTGTGTATGTGAACAGCCTGGATGGGGGGGGGGGTGTGTGTGTATGTGAACAGCCTGGATGGGGGGGGGGTATGTGAACAGCCTGGATGGGGGGTGAACAGGCTGGATGGGGGGGTATGTGAACAGCCTGGATGGGGGGGGGGTGTGTATGTGAACAGCCTGGATGGGGGGGGGGGTGTATGTGAACAGCCTGGATGGGGGAGGGGGTGTGTATGTGAACAGCCTGGATGGGGGGGGGTATGTATGTGAACAGCCTGGATGGGGGGGGGGGGTGTATGTGAACAGCCTGGATGGGGGGGGGGGTATGTGAACAGCCTGGATGGGGGGGGGGGTATGTGAACAGCCTGGATGGGGGGGGGGTGGTATGTGAACAGCCTGGATGGGGGGGGGTGGTATGTGAACAGCCTGGATGGGGGGGGGGTGGTATGTGAACAGCCTGGATGGGGGGGGGGGGGTATGTGAACAGCCTGGATGGGGGGGGTATGTGAACAGCCTGGATGGGGGGTGAACAGGCTGGATGGGGGGGGGGGGTGGTATGTGAACAGGCTGGATGGGGGGGGGGTGTGTATGTGAACAGCCTGGATGGGGGGGGGGTATGTGAACAGCCTGGATGGGGGGGGGGGGTATGTGAACAGCCTGGATGGGGGGGGGGGGTGTATGTGAACAGCCTGGAGGGGGGGGGGGGGTGTATGTGAACAGGCTGGATGGGGGGGGGGGGGGTATGTGAACAGGCTGGATGGGGGGGGGGTGGTATGTGAACAGCCTGGATGGGGGGGGGGGGTGTATGTGAACAGCCTGGGATGGGGGGGGGGGGGTGTAGTGAACAGCCTGGATGGGGGGGGGGGGGGGTGTATGTGAACAGCCTGGGATGGGGGGGGGGATATGTGAACAGCCTGGATGGGGGGGGGTGGGTATGTGAACAGCCTGGATGGGGGGTGTGTGTATGTGAACAGCCTGGAGTGGGGGGGGTGTGTATGTGAACAGCCTGGATGGGGGGGTGTGGGGGTGTATGTGAACAGCCTGGGATGGGGGGGGGGGTGTATGTGAACAGCCTGGATGGGGGGGGGGGGGGTGTATGTGAACAGCCTGGATGGGGGGGGGGGGTATGTGAACAGGCTGGATGGGGGGGGGGGGGTATGTGAACAGCCTGGATGGGGGGGGGGGGTGTGTATGTGAACAGGCTGGATGGGGGGGGGGTATGTGAACAGGCTGGATGGGGGGGGGGTGGTATGTGAACAGACTGGATGGGGGGGGGTGTATGTGAACAGCCTGGATGGGGGGGGGGGGTATGTGAACAGCCTGGATGGGGGGGGGGGTGTATGTGAACAGCCTGGATGGGGGGGGGGGGTGTATGTGAACAGCCTGGATGGGGGGGGTATGTGAACAGCCTGGATGGGGGGGTGGGGGGGGGTATGTGAACAGCCTGGATGGGGGAGGGGTGGGTATGTGAACAGCCTGGATGGGGGGGGGGGTGTATGTGAACAGCCTGGATGGGGGGGGGGTGTATGTGAACAGCCTGGATGGGGGGGGGGGGTGTATGTGAACAGCCTGGATGGGGGGGGGGGTGTATGTGAACAGCCTGGATGGGGGGGGGGGGGTGTATGTGAACAGCCTGGATGGGGGGGGGGGGTGTGTATGTGAACAGCCTGGATGGGGGGGGGGGGTGTGTATGTGAACAGCCTGGATGGGGGGGGGGGGTATGTGAACAGGCTGGATGGGGGGGGGGGTGGTATGTGAACAGCCTGGATGGGGGGGGGGTGTATGTGAACAGCCTAGGATGGGGGGGGGGTGTGTATGTGAACAGCCTGGATGGGGGGGGGGGGTGTATGTGAACAGCCTGGATGGGGGGGGGGGTGTATGTGAACAGCCTGGATGGGGGGGGGGGGTGTATGTGAACAGCCTGGATGGGGGGGGGGGGGTGTATGTGAACAGCCTGGATGGGGGGGGTGTATGTGAACAGCCTGGATGGGGGGGGGGTATGTGAACAGCCTGGATGGGGAGGGTGGTGTATGTGAACAGCCTGGATGGGGGGGGGGGGTGTATGTGAACAGCCTGATGGGGGGGTGTGAACAGCCTGGATGGGGGGGGGGGTGGTATGTGAACAGCCTGGATGGGGGGGGGGGGTGTATGTGAACAGCCTGGATGGGGGGGGGGGGGGTGTATGTGAACAGCCTGGATGGGGGGGGGGTGTATGTGAACAGCCTGGATGGGGGGGGGGGGTGGGGGGGTATGTGAACAGCCTGGATGGGGGGGGGGTGTATGTGAACAGCCTGGATGGGGGGGGGTGTATGTGAACAGCCTGGATGGGGGGGGGGGGTGTATGTGAACAGCCTGGATGGGGGGGGGGGGGTGTATGTGAACAGCCTGGATGGGGGGGGGGGGGGTGGTATGTGAACAGCCTGGATGGGGGGGGGGGGTGTATGTGAACAGCCTGGATGGGGGGGGGGTGTATGTGAACAGCCTGGATGGGGGGGGGGGTGTATGTGAACAGCCTGGATGGGGGGGGGGGGTATGTGAACAGCCTGGATGGGGGGGGGGGTGGTATGTGAACAGCCTGGATGGGGGGGGGGGGTGTGTATGTGAACAGCCTGGATGGGGGGGGGGGGGTGTGTATGTGAACAGCTGGATGGGGGGGGGGGTGTATGTGAACAGCCTGGATGGGGGGGTGGTATGTGAACAGCCTGGATGGGGGGGGGGTGGTATGTGAACAGCCTGGATGGGGGGGGGGTGTATGTGAACAGCCTGGATGGGGGGGGGGGGTGTATGTGAACAGCCTGGATGGGGGGGGGGGTGTATGTGAACAGCCTGGATGGGGGGGGGGGGTGTATGTGAACAGCCTGGATGGGGGGGGGGGGTGTATGTGAACAGGCTGGATGGGGGGGGGGGGTGGATGTGAACAGGCTGGATGGGGGGGGGGTATGTGAACAGCCTGGATGGGGGGGGGGGGTGGTATGTGAACAGCCTGGATGGGGGGGGGGGGTGGTGATGTGAACAGCCTGGATGGGGGGGGGGGGTGTATGTGAACAGGCTAGATGGGGGGGGGGGTATGTGAACAGCCTGGATGGGGGGGAGCGGGGGGGGGGTATGTGAACAGGCTGGATGGGGGGGGGGGGGGGTATGTGA
>NC_134363.1:176729025-176769349 GCF_048569485.1 Anomaloglossus baeobatrachus | reverse complement strand
ACAGAAAACCAACCTTCAGCAACACGTGCTACTACAAACCGCTCAGCTACTGCATTTAAAGTCTATGGTGCCGAATGAGCAGATAGAGCCCAGTGAAGTGGCGCAGCACATGCACACTAGACGTCCATAAAGGGTTCCTCGTAATAAATCAGGTGCATCAATTCGATGCCAGTCATAGGCCAATGTAAATTTGCACTGTAATTTGGCAGGCTGCACGTGACCACATCTCTTTTCGCTACTCACTGCCCACTTTTTAGAAAAATTTGCACTAGCTCAGGAAAAAGCAGTGGTGCGCTGTAATGTCTAAATTATATATTTTTATAAGCCACAAAACTGGTGAATGATCAATGATAAATTTCCATTCCACCTCCAAATTAGCTTTCACGTTGCAATTCTCTTGCAGACAACATTTTCTTTGGATGGCTTCTATTTTTCTTTAAATTTACATTAATCTCTGACAATAGATGAGAAGGATAGGGACGGGGGATACAAAGAACACCCGACCCTGCACCGGCCGGCGCGGTGGCCATTCCCTCTACGGCAGGCACTCAGCTCGGTCCCTGTCGCTCACCCACCTGCTCGTCGGAAGCCAGGTTTGTAAACAGAGGGATAATGTCGTTCTTCACATACTCCAGTTCAAGTACTTTAGCAAACTCTCCAAGCTTGGAGGCGGCAGCGCGGCGCACCATCGGAGTGTCATCAGAGCACAAGTTGCGGAAATGTCTAAAGAGAAGAAGAAAAAAAAAAAAATAATAATTAAATTATATTATATAAATATATTATATAATTATATAATATAATTATATATTAATATAAAATATAAATTATAAAATATAAATTATATTATATAATATAAATATATATTATAAAATATAAATATAATTATATTATATAATATAAAATATAATTGTATTATATTATATTATATATTTATATTTTTTTTTTAATTTTTTTTCATATAATGAAAATATTTTAAAGAGGTTGGCCACTACTTTATATATTTTGCTCATCTAATGTGATCAATATAAAGTGTAGTGTGAAATACCTTTATCAAAATGTTGGCACTGAGCGGCACCATCCCTGTAGCTCTGTGCCAATCACATGACCCCCCAGCTGCTGCTGGTATCCGGTGAGGTCACGTCAGGCTCTAGAAGTTGACTTCACTGAACCGTGCGGCCACTCACCCCAACCCTGCTGTGGGTGACGTTTCACCACCCACAGCACAGCCTTAAGAATGGAGCACGTGGTACAGGGGCCTGCCGACCCCAGCGCATGCTTCAGCTGAAGGTGCATCCGGGGGGTGCACATCCAGCTGAAATGTACTGCACTACAGAGACCTGCTGGGTCCCTGCGCTGGAAAATTGCTGTGGAGCGAGGGTCACAGGAGACTATGCTCGGGAGAACACATGTGCCCGCTATTTAAGGTAATGAATATTTACTGCTCCCCACTCCCATAATCCCACCCACCTCCCTACACAGAAGCCAGCAAGAGAGGTGGGCAGGATTACAGAAATGGGGAGCAGTGAATATTAATTTCTTTAAACAGAGGGCACATGTGTTCATCTAGCAGCTGCAGTAAGTCAAAGGCGGCTAGATATATCCATCAGTTATGGTACTGGAGAACCTCAAAGATATCACGAGATGACTTCTGTTCATTATTAATCCTTCATTTTGGCTCAGAAACCTTCATTCAATTGTCTGCGCGTCGCCTGACTGAGGTCTGCGTGCATTGTTCCTGCACCGCGGTGAGGACACTTACTGCCGGATCTCCGCCTTCACAGTACTAGACACTCTCGGGTAGCAGACGCTGAAAAGGCCACATGCAGACGTGCGGGAAGTGAACCAGTCTCCGCTGGCCAGACGTTTCACCAGCGGCACAAAGTGAGCTTCAAGGTCGACAGGAGAGTGTTCGTGAGAGATCTTCCTCAAGGATTCCACTGCTTTGTCACGAACCACGGTCTCTTCAACGGTGGCCAGGCTTTCCAGAGGCGGCTGCGAACACAGGACACCAAGAAATCAGATACTAATCACACATATTAAAGCCCTGTAGGTCGTCCATCAAAATTAAGTCAGTGTCCTGCAAGACATGGGTACTTCTGAGAGCAGCCGACCGCATCACTGCCACTTTTCAATTATTTTTATGCAACAATGGAAACAAAGCAGATATAAATCGAGCATATCCGATCCCTGTTAGCTTTGCCAAACCAGTAGCCACATCCCGCCACATTGTATGGCACCTCTGTCCCTTCCTGCCTGTAGTTCAGAAAGACACCGGGCAGAGAGAAGTGTAATTTATGAGCCCATAGGATCGGTGACCGGGAGCCCGTCCTATAAGCTGGGGCAGCACCACACACTATGCAGAAAGCAGGTCTGCAGGAGCAGAAATCATACTACAGCCCAAGTCAGGACATGGCTCAAGATTAAGCAAGTCTCTGATCCAGGTCAGGACATGCACAAATATCGCCGACCAACACAGAGAGCCCCAGCAATCAGACTGGCACAGGGCATCAATCTGTGCAGGATGGTTCCAGAACAGCATCTGATAAATGCCCCTTGATTATTGTGGTATCCCACTAATAATTTAGATTCTGACGTCATGACAGATCCCAGCGTCTGCGGGGTGCAGCCGGAGCGCAGGGCACGAAAGAACCCCAATACACATGCATGCTTGACTCAGATGAGCACGCATGTGTTCACAATAGAGAAGGCAATGATCACTGAATGAAGCAGTTGATCCCCCATATAAAACAAAGGATCAGTCATACTGAGATCCAATATGCCCCATCATGATATTCGCATTGGACACACGTGCAAACACACACACACGCTCAGTCATACTGCCTATAGCCACCCTCGAGTAATTCCCATCTCAGTATGTGAAGGTAATCATCAGTATATACCATCACGCCGTTCACTGGTCTACATATGCGTCCCAGTGTCTGTAGATGGGATGTCACCCACCACGGATCCCACCGTGCGGAAGGGAGAATAACCCTTTAATGGAGGATGGGTGGGGAAGACCACTGATCCCAAAAATGACAAGCAGCAGCACTATACCCCCCTTAATAGGGACATTCCCAGTAAACCCCTGAGCATCAGTCCATTCATGTGATTGGGGCAGACAAGAGCTCCTCTGTAAAGGGGGGGGGGGGGGGGGGGATGAAGCTCAGCGGCCCCTCATTCTCAGCATCGGTGGGGTTCCCAATCGTTACGATGGTCCTTATGATTTTAGTGATGACCTGACATTGGATAACCCCTTTAGGGCATTTTCTTTCCCGGGGTGCTCTGATGAATGAATGAATGAATTTTAGGGCTCTTGCAAATGACAATTCTTTGCTTCATGCGCCAGATTATTTTTTATACTGTAGACAAAAAAAAAACCGCAAAAGTGGATCCAAAACATTAAGGGGGAAAAAAAAAAACCCCAAAAACAAATCCCTGCCGTGTGCCGGCCTTCTAGAAATCTCGTTAACCTTTTCCTTGCAGCTTTTTTGTGCTTTTGCGCTCAGTGACTGCCTGATGTCTAGGGCAGGTTCTAGTCTGATCCGAGGATCTGGGAACCGCTGTGCGATAATCAGAAGCAGATGAGACGATCCGGTGTGCAGATGCGGGTCAGGAGAGCGAGGGCTCACGTGGAGAATGAGGCACGGCCAATTAGGTGCAGTGTGGCGGTGCGCGGATTACGGGAACTTTCCTCCGATGCACGGAGTGTGAGCAGCCGCTGATGACTACTAATCCGCCGCTCCATAAGCTTATTATGTGTACACTCGCAGGACCACCTGGAGCTGCCTGTTATGTTCCTGCCGCATCTGCTACCGACATACAGAAATTACTTTCAACTGAGCCGGTGACGTCGGGAGAAATATTTAAGAGCTGCCAAACTGAACGCGAGTGTGGGCCGGGAGCCAGGAGAGTGGGGCCCCCCAGATGGCACCTCATGTCTCAGTGCCCGCACCGCTCACAAGCCTTTCGTTCCAGAAGGCAGAAAAGGCTCAGAAGAGATCTAAGACTTTGGCAGCTTTACTTGCTGACGCACAAAGTAGATTGGCAGGGAAGTGGGGAGCCAGATGCGAGCTTTGTAGCTGGAGCCAACAGAGGACAAAGCGGGACCAGGCAGCAGTCTATTAGCAACTTTTATGTTTGAGGGAATTAGGGCCAGGAAGAACGGGAAACAAAAAAAGCCAAGTAATGTGGCGCTAAGGATGGAGACTCAAACATGGCCGCTGACTGTGTGCAAGCTACAAATATAAACGCCCCATCTATGCTGAAAAAGGAAAGCAAGCTGGAGTCATGTCAACCCGGCAGAGGGCCCCGACCGGGCGTCAACCCGGCAGAGGGCCCCGACCGGGCGCAACCCGGCAGAGGGCCCCGACCGGGCGTCAACCCGGCAGAGGGCCCCGACCGGGCGTCAACCCGGCAGAGGGCCCCGACCGGGCGTCAACCCGGCAGAGGGCCCCGACCGGGCGTCAACCCGGCAGAGGGCCCCGACCGGGCGTCAACCCGGCAGAGGGCCCCGACCGGGCGTCAACCCGGCAGAGGGCCCCGACCGGGCGTCAACCCGGCAGAGGGCCCCGACCGGGCGTCAACCCGGCAGAGGGCCCCGACCGGGCGTCAACCCGGCAGAGGGCCCCGACCGGGCGTCAACCCGGCAGAGGGCCCCGACCGGGCGTCAACCCGGCAGAGGGCCCCGACCGGGCGTCAACCAGGCAGAGGGCCCCTGTGTCCCCCTCCACTCCTCCACCTCTTCACACTGCAAAGACAAAGCTTGCAGGATGGGAGAGTGATTAGTTTGGTGTCAATAGGTCACCCATGCTGCGGGTCCAATCAGTCAATCTTCAGGAGAAACCCCAAGGAGAATATCCATGTAGCTTCATCATTAAAGGACGTCGTGAGCGACAAGTCTCCAGCAGAAAAAACGTCACTGGAGCTCGATTAATATTATATAATGGCTCCAGTGTAAAATAGAGAACCAGAAAGACAAATAGAGTTCAGTACTTAAATTAGTGGGAAACTTAAGGGAACCGGTCACCAGATTTGGGGCCTATAAGCTGCGGCCACCACCAGTAAGCCCTTACATACAGCATATTAAAATGCTGTATATAAAAGATCCCAGGCCGCTGTATTCAACATAAAAAACCCATGTTATTCCCCTAGGGTATGGTCCACTCCGGTGAGTGTTGCTGCTCTCCGGCCCAGCGCCTCCTCCTCGCGGTGATTGCCGTCCTCCTACTCCACTCACCATGGATGACACGATCTACGTATTCTACATCGGCCAGCGTTGCGATCCTGCGCAGGCGCACTTTGATCTGGCGTTCTGGGGGCAGACCAAAGTACTGTATAGCGCGCCCGCACACGTGCACTACAACGCGTTGATCTGCCCTAAGCAGGATCGCAATGCCGGCCTGTGTAGAAGATGTAGATCGCATTATCTACAGTGGGCAGGACGGAAGGAGGACAGCGATCGAAGCAGAAGAGGCGCTGGACCGGAGAGCAGCGACACCCATCAGACCGATCCGTCCCCTAGGAGAGTGCGACCTGGGCTCTTATATACAGCATTCTAATATGCTGTATATAAGGGCTTTATGATTGTGGCCGCAGCTTCTAGTCCCCAAATCTGGCGACAGGTTCAGTTTAAGCTTGGGTCGGAGTTTCCTTTTAAAACAAGAGCTACATGCGATCCATATATTAACCCCTTACATAAAAAATAATAAAAAGAAGCAAAAAACTCACAAGCAAACAATGCACAAATTCGGGTCCGCCAACCAGAGTGGTGAAGCTGCCCAGCTGCTCGGCCAGAGCCAGGAGCACCTCATCTTCATCGTATATGGTATCTAGGAAAAAAAGAAATAAATAAAAATACTGAAAATCTCACCACAAATCCCAACACATCAAAAGTAGACGTCGTGATCCGTACAACTGCAGCGAGCAAACTGTTCTGATTTAAGCAAAATTATCTGCAGATCTGATCCATACATGTAATCGCTGGAAGCCGGGACATGGAGACCGGGGGGAACCAGAGGGGTGATAGTTTTTTGGTTTAGCTGGAGCTCGGTATCGGCTTCATAGCTGTTCCCGGCCACTGGCTGCAGGGAAGCTCCATATATGTGCTGCCGTTCAACCAAAAATGACCGAATCTGAAGTTTGATTTTGTTTTAAATATTCATTATGCGGTTCTGAAACTTGTGGTTAATTGACTTTTCCACATTTTAGGGGGTTCTTCCTATGGGCTGGTATTTTATTTTTTACTTTTTTCAAAAATAACCTGAACATAAGTTTATAGTAAACCCAAAAAGACCAGCAGGGTGAAACGTTTCATGGTCTGGTGCGCCGCTGTCCAGGAAAAAAAAATTGGAGGGGGATGCCGAGCTAAAGAAATGCTGCAACTCCTTAGGCTATGTGTCCACGGTAGAATGTACCTGCGGATTTTTCTGCATGAAAATCCGCTACTTTCGCGGCAAATCCGCACCTTATTTTTGCCGCGGATTACCGCGGATTTTTATTTCCCCCCCCCCCCATTCTATACCCAAAATCCGCAACAATAATTGACATGCTGCAGATTTTTCCGGATCAAAATCCGCGGCAAATCTGCCGCGGAAAAATCCGCGGCAAATCTGCCGCGGAAAAATCCGCAGCATGGACACAGCATTTCCAAAATGCCATTGGAATGGCTTGGAAGTGCCGCTGCTGCAGATTTTCGGAAAATCCGCGGTAAATCTGCAGCAAAATCCGCGGTAAATCCGCAGCGTGGGCACATAGCCTTAATGTTTAAAGGCAGAACTATGGTACAATGTTAGATGATACTAAGAACTGGACAACATCGGCCATAATACAAGTTATGGGGGCCAGAAATCGCGCACCACAGGTAAGCCGCGCACCACAGGTAAGCCGCGCACCACAGGTAAGCCGCGCACCACAGGTAAGCCGCGCACCACAGGTAAGCCGCGCACCACAGGTAAGCCGCGCACCACAGGTAAGCCGCGCACCACAGGTAAGCCGCGCACCACAGGTAAGCCGCGCACCACAGGTAAGCCGCGCACCACAGGTAAGCCGCGCACCACAGGTAAGCCGCGCACCACAGGTAAGCCGCGCACCACAGGTAAGCCGCGCACCACAGGTAAGCCGCGCACCACAGGTAAGCCGCGCAGAGCTGTTTTCACCACAGGTAAGCCGCGCAGAGCCGTTTTCACCACAGGTAAGCCGTGCAGAGCTGTTTTCACCACAGGTAAGCCGTGCAGAGCTGTTTTCACCACATTTGAGACAAATAGTGTGATTATTCTGATCAGACTGGCATCAGTTTTTCTTTGATGACGATGATGAGACTGAGTGCTGCAGGCTGCTGATCCTTGGGCAAAGGATATACACAGACCTGCTACATAGTGTATACACACACACACACACACACACACACAGTATAGCAGGTGATTAGGACACAGTGGGGGACCCTAATAAAGCACACATCTGGGGCAGACATAGGATACTGGAATAAAAGGGGCTGCACAAGGCTGGGGTCCTCTCCAGGCTCCAATGATGGTGACACCACACTATCACTATACACTTACCAGTGAGAAATGGAAGCAGCTCCGTCCTGGTCCTCTCCACGCCCAGAGCCAGCGCTATGGTGGACAACTTCTTGATGCTGTTGAGACGTAGCTGCAAGGAAAGAAGAGCAGAGCGTTACTGAGGCTGCAGCCGGGGACTGACCAGATCTGACAACACGGCCGCAGAGGAGCCTTTCCTCTAGTGGATTATTATCACGCCAACTCTGCAAATTCCCACACAGCAACTCAAAAGGGGAAAAAAATCCAGACGACAGTCCAAGACCAAAACGTGTCGGATTTGGTGTAGATTTAGCAGAGTGGCTGCAGCGGTAAAATCACAAACACAGCAATCACTGCGCTTTAGGCTCTGCTGATCTAGAAGCTGTAGTTGTGACGGTACCGCTGCAGCCAGTCACCGAGCTGTGGTCGCGACGGTACCGCTGCAGCCAATCACCAAGCCGTGGTCGCGACGGTACCGCTGCAGCCAGAACACGAGACCTGAGCAGCAGACTGACAGCGCTGAACCCAGGGAGTAACTTAGCTTTGTCATTTCACTTGATTTCAATCATTTCCAGCGAGACCGTGCCCCTTGCAGGACAAAGCGCAGGGCTTGTCTAAACTATATGAATGTGGTGCAAGTCATAATTTGTGAGTAATTTAGACTGATAAATCTCTTCCAACATAAGTTAAAAGGGTTAATTCCAACATTGCAAGTTATCACTATCACCTATCAACAGGATTGGATGTTTCCAAGAATCCCCCGGGGCGCGCGGCCACCGCTTCATTCACTCACTATGGGACCGGTGAAGATGGCCTAGTACAAGGTTACATTAGTCTCAGACAATAAAGGCGACGGCTGTCAGCGCCACTAATCAGCAAGTCATCACCTATAATGTGGATAGGTAACTTGCAAGGCTGGAGTAATCCTATAAGTGAAGAATGTGGAATATAATATAATATAATATATCAGTAGAGCATATGACAGAAGAGCTGTCCGTATACCGGCCATTACTGAGCCCGCACATTGCAGTCACAGGAGCCCCAGTCATCACATGCAGAATGATCGGCTCGCGGGCGAGGATGAGTCTCCTCCTGAATGTATCATGTCACTCTCTGGATCCAGGATCAGATCCCGCACCGTGGGACCCACTGGCTCACATACAAGTCATTATACAGGAACACTCCACAGATTGCAGCTATGACTATGGGATGATGGTATAACAAGACGGGCCACAAAGGACACGCGCTGATGAATGCACCCCGCTAGGAAGGGAGAGGGGGCGGCTAAATACACGCAGGAGAAACACGTGCACCCTCAGCCTTTGGGGCTAAACCCTCATATACTTCAAAGGTGTCCTGATCTTCAGCTGCAGGCCCCGGCAGCTTCTCCTCCAGTTTATGGACAGTACGGGGGGGGGTTCTTGTATACTGGAGTGGTGGCTGAAGGGGGCTGGCTAAGCAATAGCTATGGCAGAGGAGGCTCAGCTGCTGAAATGCGCGGGCAGCCAGCCTCCTTCACACTGGATTGGCCTAGTGTAGGCTGGGGAAATGCTGTACATAAAGAATCCAGTGTATACATGCAGGGGCTGCAAAGCTGGAACCGGCAGCAGGTAAAGGGGTCTCCCCAGTAGGGTGCAATGATGGAAAAGGGTTTATGTGGTGGATTGTAGTCAGGGGACGTCACATGCCCACGATCATCCACAGGCTGGTGTCAGAGCCAACCATATGCAAGTCCAGACAGCCAACCTTACAGAGCAGTCCTTTCTAAGGCCCGAGTTCCCGTCCCAATAGTACCCCCCCCCTCACCCCCAATAATCACTTCATCAGGGGTCCCTTAACCAGCCAGTTTCAGTTTTCAGTCTCATTAAAAGGGGTGTTCCCATCTCCAAGAAACTATCCCAACATGTAGTAGGTGGAATGATAGTCGTTCTCCTGATTAGTTACGATGCTTACCTCATGTGCAGGGCATTACAGCTTAGGTATCAATGGTTACAAACACTTAATGACAGTTGCCTGTGGTTGTAACCATGGATACCTAAGCTGCAATGCCCTGCACATGAGGTAAGCAACATAGTTCTCCTGATTAGCTATGTTCCTTACCTCATGTGCAGGGGATTGCAGCTTAGGTATCTATGGTTACAACCACAGGCAACTGTCATTATGAGTGTTTGTAACCATGGATACCCAAGCTGTAATGCTCTGCACATGAGGTAAGCAACGTAGTTAATCAGGAGAACTATACATTTCTCATTGGACGCATTAGCTAATATTATTATTACACCTAATACATAGTGGTATAGGATCTTGGAGATGGGAATACCCCTTAAAATGTTAAAGTATTACTCCTACTCTAGCCACTGTCACAGATAAGATCAAAATCCCCAGGTATCTAGTAAACGGATGTACGAGGTAATGGCTCCACTTTGCAGTAGGCCATACTCGTGTAATGTGCTGATAAACACAGAGGGGGCGCCATCAATACTGTCACCAAACACAACCCACAGCTAAGATACTATCCATCACCCAACCATAGACCTCAGATGTAAGACTTATAGTGTACAAGCCGTCTGTGGCACATTACCAAGCAAACTAAAGGATCTGGATGCCTTCAGGGACATTATGTTTTTTCTTTAATCCATTTTTTTTTTTTTGCTAAAATGACATTTTTTGAAATTGGGTTTCATTAAAAATGTAGTAGTTTGGCTTTTAGGGATTCTTTGTTTGCTGCACATTGCCATCGTTCTGATGGAGTTTGGAGGCCGCATTCACACATCCTTGTGCTGTCCGTTCACAGAGTTGCGTGTCCTTTTCTTATCCATTTTGAAGACCATACTGCCATTTAAGTTGATGGAGAATTGTTATACTGTGCTTCCCTATACTGTTACAAGAGAAAGGGTTTTGGTACTGAAAGTTGTCATATTAAAAAGCAACTTCAGATCACAGAGCCATTGCAGGGTCTGGGTATACAAATTCATTAAAATGTTTAACTCTGTGGGCACAGGACTCATCCTGTCAGGAGGATTTATGACCCACTACAAAATGTGAGGAGTCTGCTCCAGAGACTGAAAGCACCAGGCCTCTGATCCTACATGGATATTGGGACAATAAACCTTTCACACCACTAATCAAAGCTAATTAAGGATTCACTCTCTGAGCTTGGTGTTTATTTAAATGTCCTTTTATTATGCCATCCCTCTGCTCTGTTTGTGCATATATTTGTGTTTATTGGTATTTTGTCATACCATGCCTGATGAAGGGACATGAGATGTCTCGAAAGCTTGCTTTGTAACATAGCTTTATTTTAGCTAGCCATTAAAAGGTATCACAACAAGATTATAATTTTGTTTCTCTCACAGAGAACAATCAATCCCTATAGTGTGAAATAAAATGGCATGCAGACACATGCCGGCCAGGCAGAAGCCAAACGACCAGACTGCTGGCCTTCTGATATATGGGCAACGAAGGGGTCTTCCCAGTATCTGCTCTTGATGTATACCTCTGGCTAAGTGCACGGGTGCAGCGAGTACGTGGCTTTATAATCACCCTACCAGAACTCTCACTTCACGAAGATAACCTATTAAGTCAAATGGTGCATATTTATTAATGAAACTCAACTACGCGAAAATGCAATTAAAATATCTGCACACCCCTTCGACCACGACGGCGGACAGGAGAGGGAACGGCCTCTTAGCTTCCGCCATCCATCCATCCAAGAAACAGTTCTCCTGCTCCTGGGCAGAAGTCACGGACCACCGTCATAGCCAACATAGCCAATGGAATGGGGCATACAAAGCGATTAGTTACCCCTGTCAATGTGCCAAATGAATAATAAAAAGTATCAAACCCATATGAAATAGGTTCAATAATGGATGCAAAAATAGATGCTCAAAGATAGCTGAGATTTTGACAAGCCCTCCAAAACCTCAGCTACCTAGGAGTTGAAACGTTGTCCTCTTACACATGGGAGTCTAATTTTTTCATCTAAAACCTTGGAGGGCTGCCTGTATTTTTGCCTTTTTTTTTTTTTAATCTATCTGTACAGATAAGATTAGGTGTGGGGGGGAAAAAAAAAAAAAAAAAAAAAAAAAAAAAAAACAAAGAAAAAACCAAACACACGCCAGGGAAAACAGTCAGAATTACTGACCCTCCGCAGGACCAGAGCTGCCTCTCTGCCTCTGTCCTTGCTGTTTGGCTGCAGCGGTGATTTGTACTGCAGTCCATCTCTGGGCTCAATGGCTCATGCCCTCTATATTGACATCACTGTCAGAGCTAGTGGTTGGCTGCAGCAGTCACATCACTGCTGCAGCCTGTCAAAGAATGGAAGAAACAGCTTCACGAAATACTCATTGTATGGGGTGGAGAATGGGGTCCCCTGCTCCCCCCTCAATGGACACTCCAGAGAGGAGGTGTCGAGGTGGTCTCTAAACCATCTCCTTTGTGGTTTATACAAAAGCCAACAAGTACAGCTCAGCATCACAGCCATAGCTGCCATCTCTGCTCTCCTCTCTCCCCAGAGATACTTAGGGCACGCTCACACAACCTACTTTTCGCTTGACGGACGCGGCGCACGCCAGTACAGTGTATACAGTACAATGGCAGCGCAATGCTGTCATGTGACTGGACCATGTGACCTGGACGTTGCAGCGCTACCACTGTACTGTATCGTACTGTAATGGCGTGTGCTGTATCCGTCAAACTGGAGAAAAGCCGGATGTGTGAGTGTGCCCTTAGTACACTTCAAAGTTGTTTTTTTTTTTTAATGTCTAGCAAGTTCAACCAAAGGATGGTAGATCTGCTTAGGGAAATACAGGTTCACCGGGGGACTATACAGAATGGCACAGCACAGCAGTGGGCAAACCAGGCACGGGCTGTGCACCCCTGTGTTGGAGGAGACTGATTGCGCTTTTTTATTCAGATTTCTGAACATCCAATAAAATTCAATTTAAATATATTAATGAAAGCTCCATTATTTGAAGCAGTTTAAACACGGGACCCACAAAAGGATTAGCCCCCCCCCATATCTGCGACCTGCTGCAGGTCAATATACAAATCCACAGATCAGCCTCAGATTTCTGCGGAAAACTACACAGAGGTGTCAAATACAAAACCCGTAGGCCAAATCCAGCTTTGTTATTTTCTGTGGCCGACGAGGTCAGGAGCTCTTTATTTTCCCCCATATGGAGAGCCAGTGGCAGCATCAGGGGTGTCGCTAGAGTCAAAGATCAGGAGCTCCAGCCCAAACTTCTAACCTGGAGCTCTAGTTCTCCTATGACCGCTGCATTGAACTAGGTCGGAGTAAACAGAGTAAACATGACGCCAACACCGTTCAATTCCACTCCGTTCTCTGTAACTTTCCATCTCCTAAGCCACAGACCGCTATAGGCCTGCAACTTATGAGACATCAGCGTTGCCACGTAAGCAGCGTGATTACATAATTTCGTCACGCTGCGTCTGAGGGGCGCAATATATGAGAGTGAGACTGGGGTACCAGGAATCTGGACTAGGTAAGTAAACTTTATGCATATCACGCTGGATACAGGAGGTAGGGGGCACTATATAGGGGGATGTGGGGTGGCCCACACTGTATATAGGGGAAAATCAGTGGAGGCAGATACTGCACATAGGAGCCTAAGTAACAACCCATATCTTCCATAAATTTATGACAAATTGTGTGACTACAAAATGCAAATACCGTTTAGATGAAAAAAAAACCTCCCCGTGAACATACCCGCTGCTTGGGCTACACGGATGCACCACACCCTGCACAGCTCAATCTGGATGATGTGTAATGATGAGGTTGGGAGGGTGTTTTCTGTGTAATTATAAGAGGATGTCCACTGCCTCACAACTAGAGTTGAGCGGACTTCTAGTAATCCGGGTCTGGTGGATCAGTCGCGGATTGGAAAAGAAGTCCGGTTCCGATCCGGAATCATGTATGTGAATGGGGAGCGGATGCGCGACAAGAGCGTGGAAAAAAAAAAAAATCCAGGATCCGGATCGGACGCTGAAACCGCGCGGATCCGGATTTTTACAGTTCGGGTCCGCTCAACACTACTCACAACCCTTTATTAATATCACCAGGTGGCTGCATAAAAAAAAAAAAAAAAAAAAAAAAAAACCACACCAGCAGAGCCGCTGCTCCACTCATAGCCGTGTGTTTCCTGCTGGTACCCTAACACAATGTCACGTGACCATGACCACTGCAGCCAATCAGCAGCCACTGGATGCATACTCACCATTTTTGTCCGAGTGGTAGAAACCTTCTCTTTTGACAAAAGCTTGAGTGCTGGGGCTGATGAGTAGACCGCACTGTAGGTTTCTGCACATTGACCAGCCAATGGTTTACTTTAATAGTGTGGAATAAAGAATTGTTTTATACATTTTGGATGAGTTGCTGGATCACCTTTTCTTCCCCTGACTGATGAGTAGAAGTGGACAGCCCCTATAATACTTTACCCATCAGCCAGTAACCAGGAGCGACAAGTAACTACACGCCGACTTCAGCCGCAACACTACTACACATGAGCAACTCGGATTGTGGAATAGTCAAAATTAGCCTTTCAGTTAGCATTTAAAAAATAAAAAAAAAAAAAAATCCACCAACATTTTTCCCCCCCAAATCTAATTTTTTGTGATTCCCTTCAGTCAAGATGACAGAGGGCCGGGTGGGTACTGCGGTGAGGGTGCAGAAGACGACTCTGCGCCAAACAAGTGAGTGCTGCAGGGAATAGATGCTGCGCCTTATTTGGCAAAGGCAAGGCTGCAGTGATGGGGCGGAATCGACGCTGTGCTGGACTTAGCGGGAGCAGCAGCGATGGGGCAGAAAATGACACCATACAAAAATCAGGCATACGAGGACCAGATGACGCCAGGCCGGGTGAGGGCATAACACATCGTGCCAGACAGGGGCTGCTGTGATGGGGCAGAAGACAACACCGGGCCGGACCAGGACAATGGCCGGGGGCATAAAAGGATACTGTGCCAGAGTTGAGTAAGGGCCAGAAGACGCCGCCGTGCCAGAGCCAGGCATATCACAATGCAGTGTCGTAGCCGGGGATTGGGCCAGAAGACCGCTCCATGCCAGAGCCAGTTGTGGACTACGGTGCTAGGGCAGAAAATAATGCCGTGACGGAGCAGGGTGAGCACAGAACACGATGCTGTGCCAGAGCCGGGTGGGCGAGCGCTGGGGTAGAGCCAGGAAAGGATATCGTCCTGGAGCCAGGCGAGAGGCATGAAATGACACCTTGCCAGAGCCAGGCAGGGGCTGCAGTGATGGGGCAGGAAACGACAAAGTGCTTGAGCAAGGCGCAGACTACAACGCCATGGCGGGGGCTGCTGCAGAAGACACCGCCGTACTGGAGCCATGCAGGAGAGTACTGCGGTGATGGGACAGAAGATGAAGCTGTATTGGAGCCAGGCGAGTGCTGTGGGGGTAGGGGTAGAAAAGAAAAAAAAAAAAAAGCCAAAACACTGCACCGGAAACCGGCTGGGTGAGGGCCAGAAGACAACACTGCTCTAAAGCCAGGTGGGTGCTGCGGTGATGGCGCAGAAGATGACGCTGTACTGTAGGCAGGCGAGTGCTGCGGTGATGGGACAGAAGACTACGCTGTACTGGAGCCAGGCGAGTGCTGCGGTGATGGGGCAGAAGACTACGCTGTACTGGAGCCAGGCGAGTGCTGCGGTGATGGCGCAGAAGACTACGCTGTAGTGGAGCCAGGCAGGCGAGTGCTGCAGTGATGGCACAGAAAATGACGCTGTACTGGAGCCAGGCAGGCGAGTGCTGCAGTGATGGCACAGAAAATGACGCTGTACTGGAGCCAGGCAGGCGAGTGCTGCAGGAATGGGACAGAAGATGACGCTATACTGGAGCGAGGCAGGCGAGTGCTGCAGGAATGGGGCAGAAGACGCTGTACTGGAGCCAGGCAGGCGAGTGCTGCAGTGATGGGACAGAAGATGACGCTGTACTGGAGCCAGGCAGGCGAGTGCTGCGGTGATGGCACAGAAGACGACGCTGTACTGGAGCCAGGCAGGCGAGTGCTGCAGTGATGGGACAGAAGATGACGCTGTACTGGAGCCAGGCAGGCGAGTGCTGCGGTGATGGCACAGAAGACGACGCTGTACTGGAGCCAGGCAGGCGAGTGCTGCGGTGATGGCACAGAAGACTACGCTGTACTGGAGCCAGGCAGGCGAGTGCTGCGGTGATGGCACAGAAGACTACGCTGTACTGGAGCCAGGCAGGCGAGTGCTGCAGTGATGGGACAGAAGACGACGCTGTACTGGAGCCAGGCAGGCGAGTGCTGCGGTGATGGCACAGAAGACGACGCTGTACTGGAGCCAGGCAGGCGAGTGCTGCAGTGATGGCACAGAAGACGACGCTGTACTGGAGCCAGGCAGGCGAGTGCTGCGGTGATGGCACAGAAGACGACGCTGTACTGGAGCCAGGCAGGCGAGTGCTGCAGTGATGGGACAGAAGATGACGCTGTACTGGAGCCAGGCAGGCGAGTGCTGCGGTGATGGCACAGAAGACTACGCTGTAGTGGAGCCAGGCAGGCGAGTGCTGCGGTGATGGCACAGAAGACTACGCTGTACTGGAGCCAGGCAGGCGAGTGCTGCGGTGATGGCACAGAAGACTACGCTGTACTGGAGCCAGGCAGGCGAGTGCTGCGGTGATGGCACAGAAGACGACGCTGTACTGGAGCCAGGCAGGCGAGTGCTGCGGTGATGGCACAGAAGACGACGCTGTACTGGAGCCAGGCAGGCGAGTGCTGCGGTGATGGGACAGAAGACGACGCTGTACTGGAGCCAGGCAGGCGAGTGCTGCGGTGATGGCACAGAAGACGACGCTGTACTGGAGCCAGGCAGGCGAGTGCTGCAGTGATGGGACAGAAGACGACGCTGTACTGGAGCCAGGCAGGCGAGTGCTGCAGTGATGGGACAGAAGACGACGCTGTACTGGAGCCAGGCAGGCGAGTGCTGCAGTGATGGGACAGAAGACGACGCTGTACTGGAGCCAGGCAGGCGAGTGCTGCGGTGATGGGACAGAAGACGACGCTGTACTGGAGCCAGGCAGGCGAGTGCTGCGGTGATGGCACAGAAGACGACGCTGTACTGGAGCCAGGCAGGCGAGTGCTGCGGTGATGGCACAGAAGACTACGCTGTACTGGAGCCAGGCAGGCGAGTGCTGCAGTGATGGGACAGAAGATGACGCTGTACTGGAGCCAGGCAGGCGAGTGCTGCAGTGATGGGACAGAAGATGACGCTATACTGGAGCGAGGCAGGCGAGTGGAGCAGGAATGGGGCAAAAAAAACAACGATGTACCAGAACCGGCCGGGTGAGGGCCAGAAGACAACACTATGCTAGAGCCAGGTGGGTGGGGGTTGCGGAGATGGGGCAGCAGACGCCGCCGTACCGGAATGGGGCTGTTCAGGGCCCGGAGCGGCAGAGGACACCGTGCTGGAGCCAGGAGACAAGAATCTGTTTTTTAACCCTTTGTTTTATTCTTATGGGGTCAGGACAGACCCCGCTCGTCACATGCCGCCATCAAGGTTGCCTGGTGACTTATCGGCGATTAGGAGGCGCCATCACTGGTGGCCCTGGTAACAGCCCCCTGCTCGGCAGCCATACTGGCGGTCCCCGGGCGCGTCCTGCACACACAGGCTCCGGTCCCGGCCGCTCACCTGCACGTCCTCGTTCCTCAGCTCGTCTATCAGCACAGCGATAGGGTACAAAGAGTCATCTCCGTCGGCTCCGGCCATCGTGACACCGGCTGCGGCTCGGTTTTCCTCGCCCACTCTCGGCCTACTTCCGTTCAGGAACGAGAGCTGAGCACCGGAAGTGACGACAAGCTGCGGCTGAAAATCGCCACACCCCTTCAACCGGAACATAATGCGCAGGCGCGGTGGAGACCAGGCCGCCTTGTGTTCTCTCGTCCTCATAGCAGCTCGGTCGCCATAGTATCTGAGGGAATATATTGCCTCGTCCTACACTGCGGCAGAGAGGAGCTGACTGTGATTGGGCAGATGTAGGCAAAACAACTGCCATAGCAACCAATCAGAGCGCATCCTTCATTATTTTAAAAGCGCTGTAAGAAATGAAAGATACAATGTGATTGGTGGGATCCTCGGGACCGCCCACTAATGAACAAGTGGCTGCACATGCGCATTCACTGTCCATAGGAGTCAGACAATTAAAGGGATTTTCCAGGATAGATGATAACTATTAAATCAGAGGAGATGTGATCATAGATGGCAACAACTGGGGTCTTTAATCCTTTATTTGAATAGAGTTTGGGTTGCTCATACTTAAAGGGGTACTCCTGAAATAATTCTGTCCAGCTAGCCCCTGGCTGCACTCATCTCCCGGTGTTGGATGTTGATTTTGTCACTGACGATAAACACAACAGCCAATCAGTAAGCTCGGCGACTAACGGGGTGTCCCGTGTACCCTAGCAGAGCCGCTGAGCTCAGTGATTAGCGCTATCGGCATGACATCAATGACAAAGTCCCCATCAGACACCGGGGGCAGAGGCGGAGACTCACCGATGGACCAGGGGAAGGTGAGAAGAGCAAACAATCTACACCCAGGGCAGAACTTGGTCTGAAAGTGAACAACCCCTTTAAGAATATTTTTTTTTTTTTTTAAGCTTCTAACATAATTATACTATACAAGTTTGGTATCGCCAAAATCGTACTGACCTGGAGAATCATGACACCGCGAGATTTTTACCGCACAATGAACAGCGTAAACAAGGAAACCAAAAAATCAAGGGAGTTAAGTAGGTAAAGGTGACGTCCACCAACACTTTTTTTAGGTGGCTCTGGTAGATGAATATCTCTTTATCCCCCGCCGCATGGTCTCTGAGTTTCCTCTCCAGGCCAGAACGACCATGTGATCTAGGAACAACCTGTCACCTATGGGAGATTGCAGCAGTCAACACTGCAGGCAGTGATTGACTGCAGCTGCCACATTCCTGTCTCAGCTGGAATACTAAGGGATTGGGGATAGGCAGGAGGAGGGTCAGAGGATAGATTGTGTATATTATATGTTTTTTAATAGATCGACAGACTCCTGTCCAACCCTCATTACCTGGATATGATTAACATGATCGCATTCTTATAAATCATCCATTTATGTTTTTTTTACAATTAGTGATGAGTGGGCACTACCATGCTCGGGTGCTCAGTACTCGTAACTAGTGATGAGTGGGCACTACCATGCTCGGGTGCTCAGTACTGGTAACTAGTGATGAGTGGGCACTACCATGCTCGGGTGCTCAGTACTGGTAACTAGTGATGAGTGGACACTACCATGCTCGGGTGCTCAGTACTGGTAACTAGTGATGAGCGGGCACTACCATGCTCGGGTGCTCAGTACTGGTAACTAGTGATGAGCAGGCACTACCATGCTCGGGTGCTCAGTACTGGTAACTAGTGATGAACGGGCACTGCCATGCTCGGGTGCTCAGTACTGGTAACTAGTGATGAGCGGGCACTACCATGCTCAGGTGCTATGTACTGGTAACTAGTGATGAGCGAGCACTACCATGCTCGGGTGCTCAGTACTCGTAACTAGTGATGAGCGGGCACTACCATGCTCGGGTGTTCAGTACTCGTAACTAGTGATGAGCGGGCACTACCATGCTCGGGTGCTCAGTACTCGTAACTAGTGATGAGCGGGCACTACCATGCTCGGGTGCTCAGTACTCGTAACTAGTGATGAGCGGGCACTACCATGCTCGGGTGTTCAGTACTCGTAACTAGTGATGAGCGGGCACTACCATGCTCAGGTGCTCAGTACTGGTAACTAGTGATGAGCGGGCACTACCATGCTCAGGTGCTCAGTACTCGTAACTAGTGATGAGCGGGCACTACAATGCTCAGGTGCTCAGTACTGGTAACTAGTGATGAGCGGGCACAACAATGCTCAGGTGCTCAGTACTCGTAACTAGTGATGAGCGGGCACTACCATGCTCGGGTGCTCAGTACTGGTAACAAGTGATGAGTGGGCACTACCATGCTCGGGTGCTCGGTACTGGTAACTATTGATGAGCAGGCACTACCATGCTCGGGTGCTCTGTACTCGTAACTAGTGATGAGCGGGCACTACCATGCTCGGGTGCTCAGTACTCGTAACTAGTGATGAGTGGGCACTACCATGCTCGGGTGCTCAGTACTGGTAACTAGTGATGAGCGGGCAGTACCATGCTCGGGTGCTCAGTACTCGTAACTACTGATGAGCGGGCACTACCATGCTCGGGTGCTCAGTACTGGTAACTAGTGATGAGTGGGCACTACCATGCTCGGGTGCTCAGTACTCGTAACTAGTGATGAGCGGGCACTGCCATGCTCGGGTGCTCAGTACTGGTAACTAGTGAAGAGTGGGCACTACCATGCTCGGGTGCTCTGTACTCGTAACTAGTGATGAGCGGGCACTACCATGCTCGGGTGCTCAGTACTCGTAACTAGTGATGAGCGGGCACTACCATGCTCGGGTGCTCAGTACTGGTAACTAGTGAAGAGTGGGCACTACCATGCTCGGGTGCTCAGTACTGGTAACTAGTGATGAGTGGGCACTACCATGCTCGGGTGCTCAGTACTGGTAACTAGTGATGAGTGGGCACTACCATGCTCAGGTGCTCAGTACTGGTAACTAGTGATGAGCGGGCACTGCCATGCTCGGGTGCTCAGTACTCTCCTTCTATCCACTATACACGGATCTATGGGAACTGCTGCGTCCAGAAGGATAATAT
Organism: Anomaloglossus baeobatrachus; assembly: GCF_048569485.1. Lineage (NCBI taxonomy): Eukaryota > Metazoa > Chordata > Amphibia > Anura > Aromobatidae > Anomaloglossus > Anomaloglossus baeobatrachus. The sequence goes on along the minus strand of NC_134363.1, from coordinate 176,749,062 downwards.
TGACCTCTGAGCCGGTGCTGCATTTACTCTGCAATGTTTAATACTGGTTGATGTCAGACCGTTAAGTGCATTCAGTGTAAATATTTGTGCCGCGGGATCGTGCAATCCCCAGAATATAGGAATACCGCGTTCACCCTCACAGATGTCACATCACTATTTTTTTTTTTCAAGGGATGTTTGGGGGGGGGGATGAGAACTGCTGAGAGGTCGTGTCTGTAAATTTAGTCATTCTGGATACATTATTTTTACATAAGCGTTTACCCTAAAAAGGAATAATACAGACGAAGGAACGGTCGGTCGTTACGTTCCGTCAGCCATGAATCAGGAGGGGCCGTATAACCAGACGACGGCAGAAGGATTAATAGAACAGTCATTTATCTTTCTAATAGTTTTAAGAAAAATGATGTGCAGCAGACCTGCATCAGCCCAACGGTCATTAAAGGGTTATTCCAAGGTTAATAATTGCTGATCACTGGGGGACGGGGGCCCATCTGCACCACTAATGGGGCTTTAACAGCTTCACCCTGGGCGATTAACCGTTTTTTAATTTTTTTTGCTCCCCTTCTTCGGAGAGCTGTAACTTTTTTTTATTTTCCGTCAATCTTGCCATATGGGGGCTCATTTTTTGCGGGATGAGCTGTACCTTTAAATAAAATCATTAGTTTTACCACATACTGTGCTGGAAAACAGCAAAATAATTCCAAGCGCAGAAAAATGCAAAAAGAGTGCAATTGCAAAATTATTTTTGTGATATTTTATTCACTGTGCTCACTATATGGTAAAACTGATATGTCGGTGTGATGCCTCAGCTCAGTACGAGTTCGTAGACACCAAACATGAATGGGATTACTTTTATTTAAGGGGTTAAAAAATTCAAAAATTTGTCTAAAAAAAAAAAAAGTGGCGCACTTTTTGCACCATTTTCCCGCGACCCGTTACATTCTCATTTTTCGGGATATGGGGCTCAGTGATGGCTTATTTTTTGGGTCTCGAGCTGACGTTTTTAACGGTACCATTTTTGCGCAGATGCTACTTTTTGATCGCCTGTTATTGCATTTTGCACAAAATTTGCGACGACTAAAAAACATAATTTTGGCGTTTGGAATTTATTTCCCGCTACACCGTTTACTGATCAGGTTAATTGATTTTATATTTTGATAGATCGTTCATTTCTGAACGCAGAGATACCAAATAGGTGTATATTTTTTATCATTTAATTTTCAGTGGGTTGATGGGGGGTGATTTGAACTTTTTAGTTTTTTTGTCTTTTTTTTAATTAATTTACTGGTTTCCCTAGGGGACTATAAGGATCAGCAGTATGATGGATGATTCATTTCTGTTGATCAGAGCTACACAGCTCTGATCAGCAGAAATGCTGCCCTCCTGTTAGAGCCGCTGCTCTGCTGGCTGTAACAGGAACTACGTCACGATAGCGACAGGAGTCATCACATGACCCATTTTTTTTCATATTTTTAAAAACTTTTTTTACATTTTTTATTTATTTTACTAGTCCACCTAGGGAACTACAAGGAACAGCAGTCTGATAGCTGATTAATTTCTGTTGATCTGAGCAGCACAGCTCTGATCAGCAGAAGTGCTGCTCTCCTGTTACAGCCGCTGCTCTGCCAGCTGTAACACAAACTACGTCATGATAACGACAGGAGTCATCACATGTCCCGTCGCTACCATGGCAACCTTTTGTGATCGCGTCATGGGGCCTCCGATAGCGGTAGGGAAAGGCGATTTTTCCACTGCGGCCATTTAAAACACGTCACATTTTGACAGTACGATCTAAGGAGTTAACAGGCATGGGTGGATCACAGATCCACCTGCGCCTGTAGCCACACATGGCTGTTGTTCAAATCAGCAGGAATGAATACCTTTTCATGATTTAGGTTTTACCAGTATGTAAAGGGCATCTGTCTAAGGGTTTTTGCTATGTGAGAGCCGCATGATGTAGGGGTTGAGACCCTGGCTCCAGTGATGCCCCTGGATGTCAATATAGAACATATTTGTTGGACGCTGGTCAATAATAGAGATGAATTAGTTAATAGGTTTCTCAGTGGGAACATCGTGTGTAAAGGACGAGCAGACAAGATAATAATCTGCAATACAGAATATTGCTGTCACAGGCTCCTCCGAGAGATGGACAGAGATAAGTGGATTTATAAAGAGGAGGAAGTCACGGAGCCATTACAACAGCGGCTCCACCACAATAAAGCCTATGACGTACGGCCAGTAAATCACTGGGGCATCGGGACTCTGTTATCCAAGTCAGGCAACAAGACCATCTGGATAAGCAACATTACACGAATGTATATACACACAGTATACAGTGCTGGCCAAAAGTATTGGCACCCCTGCAATTCTGTCAGAGAATACTCAGTTTCTTCCTGAAAATGATTGCAATCAAAAATTCTTTCGTATTATTATCTTCATTTAATTTGTCTTCAATAAAAAATGTCATAAAGCCAAATTGGATATAATTCCACACCAAACATAAAAAAGGGGGTGGACAAAAGTATTGGCACTGTGTGAAAAATCCTGTGCTGCTTCTGCAATTTGTGTAATAACAGCGCCTGTAACTTACCTGTGGCACCTAACAGGTGCTGGCAATAATAAATCACACTTGCAGCAGTTGACATGGATTATAGTTGACGCAACCTCTGTCCTGTGTCCTTGTGTGCACCACATTGAGCATGGAGAAAAGAAAGAAGACCAAAGAACTGTCTGAGGACTTGAGAATCCAAATTGTGAGGAAGCATGAGCAATCTCAAGGCTACAAGTCCCTCTCCAAAGACCTGAAAGTTCCTGTGTCTATGGTGCGCAGTGTCATCAAGACCTGTAAAGCCCATGGCCCTGTGGCTAACCTCCCTAGATGTGGAAGGAAAAGAAAAATTGACGAGAGATTTCAACGCAAGATTGTGCGGATGGTGGATAAAGAACCTCGACTAACATCCAAACAAGTTCAAGCTGCCCTGCAGTCTGAGGGTACAACAGTGTCAACCCGTACTATCCTTCGGCGTCTGAATGAAAAGGGACTGTATGGTAGGATACCCAGGAAGACCCCACTTCTTACCCCGAAACATAAAAACGCCAGGCTGGAGTTTGCCAAACCTACCTGAGAAAGTCTAAAACGTTTTGGAAGAATGTTCTCTGGTCAGATGAGACAAAAGTAGAGCTTTTTTGGGAAAAGCCATCAACATAGAGTTTACAGGAAAAAAAAGGCATTCAAAGAAAAGAACACAGTACCTACAGTCAAACATGGTGGAGGTTCCCTGATGTTTTGGCGTTGCTTTGCTGCCTCTGGCACTGGACTGCTTGAGCGTGTGCATGGCATTATGAAGTCTGAAGACTACCAACAAATTTTGCAGCATAATGTAGGGCCCAGTGTGAGAAAGCTGGGTCTCCCTCAGAGGTCATGGGTCTTCCAGCAGAACAATGACCCAAAACACACTTCAAAAAGCACTAGAAAATGGTTTGAGAGAAAGCACTGGAGACTACTAAAGTGGCCAGCAATGAGTCCAGACCTGAACCCCATAGAAGACCTGTGGAGAGATCTTAGAATGGCAGTTTGGAGAAGGCACCCTTCAAATCTCAGGGACCTGGAGCAGTTTCCAAAGAAGAATGGTCTAAAATTCCTGCAGAGCATTGTAAGAAACTCATTGATGGTTACCGGAAGCGGTTGTTCGCAGTTATTTTGGCTAAAGGTTGTGCAACCAAGTATTAGGCTAAGGGTGCCAATACTTTTGTCCGGGCCATTTTTGGAGTTTTGTGTGAAATGATCAATGATTTGATTTTTGTTTCATTCTCTTTTGTGTTTTTTTCATTGCAAGCAAAATAAATGAAGATAATAATACCAAAGAATTTGTGATTGCAATCATTTTCAAGAAGAAACTGAGTATTATCTGACAGAATTGCAGGGGTGCCAATACTTTTGGCCAGCACTGTATATACTGTATATATCGTGAGGCTGTGACACTAGGGTTCTTTTTTTTTTTGCATATTTTCAGTACTTAACGCCACAATCTAAATGAAAACAACCCAAAAAAGAAAAAAAACGTCTTCACCCGTTCGCAGTGAAAATTTGTTCCTTTGATTCAGCCAACTTAATTTTTCCTTTGCAAATTTGAAAACGGTTTCAATAAGCGACATGTCCGAGATGTGACCGTAAACCATGGAGGGCAGCCTTCCGGAAGACGCGTTGTCAGATCTGCAGATGATTTTTGCAACGTGCCACGCTTTTTCCTACAGAACGAAACGTGAAGAAGTTCCAGAGAAAGGAAATCTTAATGCTTCAGCCCAAGATACCGTGGAGAACTGTAGCCTCTAGATTTGTGGGAACAATTTGGGGAAGACCCTTGTCTGTTATCCATGACTGTATCCAGTGCACAAGGTCCATTCAGACATGGAGGGGAGACCATGACGGCCGCATAGAGCCCGGACCCCAGCCCCATCCAAGGGGCTGCAGGGATGAACTATAACGTAGATTGTGAGCCCAGCCTCTCCCAAATTCAGGAATAGTATGTGACCCCAGCACTCAAAATGAAAGCAAGAGAATTTTTTATGATGTAAGTGGATTTATTGACACACTGCAAAAGTGAACCTAAACCAGAGCAACACCGACGTTTCGGCGTAGAGCCTTTCTCAAGGTAGTTGTGTCGCGGGCGGAGGAGGGGACGCCGCGCTCTCCCACTGCTCGGGTCCGGCTGCCGCGGCTGCCGCGGCTGCTGCTGCTCGGTGGCTCGAGCGTTGGGCCGGATCCCGGGGACTCTAGCGGCGCTCCTCGCCCGTGAGTGAAAGGGGTTTTTTTTGGGTGTGGGGATTGAGTTTGTTGTCCGTGACGCCACCCACGGTTGTGGTGATTTGTTAGCACCACCGCTGCTCGATATGGGGATCCCGGGAGTGATGATGTGGAGCAGCCAGTTGTTGTGTTGCCCCTCCGTGGGTAGGGGTTGGTGATCCCGGGGCCCAGGGGGGGAGGTGTGTGATGCAGGGCCTGGTGGGCGCAGGGACGCGGGGGCAGCGCTGTGCCTTGCGGCACCGTGGTACTCACTCAGCCTGAGACAGTGACACAGTTCTCGGTAAACAAACGGCTGGTAAGACGGTTCCCACGGACGGCTGCACTTGCTCTCCCAGTAGGTAACGGTGATGTCCCTTTGCCCTGCACCTAATGTTCTTGTGTTGGTAGCGATGGGTTCCCACCGGTAACCCGCTTCCCGGCTTGAGTATGGGCCGGAGGAGCCCTACTTTGCCCGCAGACGCTGGCCCCGAGGAACTGGTGCCCTGGCGGTGGCGGTGTTCCTCCTTAATGGTTGGACTGTTGCCTTCAATCGGGACTTGGTTGTTGGGAGACAGACGTCCCCTTCACTGACGGATTTGGCAAATTATGGCGACTCCTAGCCTTGCCGGGGTCCGAGAGGCCCCTGCCCTGGTGCTGACTGTCCTTCGTATACTGCTCCAGACCGCCGGGCCACTACCCGTCCGCGGTCCTTCCAGCAACCTCCGAGCAGTCCCCCTCCAGACAATCACCGCTGTTGCTGACCTTGCTGACACTGTCCTGCACTTAGCCGGACCAACTTCAGGTCTTTCTACGCTCACTTTTACTCTTTTCTTCTTTGCTCCACTACTACTTCACTTTCACTTAGCTTCTCTCACTTGACTTCACTGTTTACTCCTCCTTACACTTCAAACTCTAACTCTTGACTGACTGGTTCTTCCCGCCTCCAGGGCTGTGAACTCCTTGGTGGGCGGAGCCAACCGCCTGGCCCACCCCCTGGTGTGAACATCAGCCCCTGGAGGAAGGCAACAAGGATTTTAGTAGCTTTGGTGTTCCTAACTGGGATGTAGGGTGTGGTGGTGTTGTGACCTGTGACCCCTGGCTTGCCCAGGGCGTCACAGTTGCATCAATGGTTACAGCTGGATGGCGCGGATCACATAGGACAACCGAAATGCATAAAGGGAGGCAAGAATTCTCTTGCTTTCATTTTGAGTGCTGGGGTCACATACTATTTATGGTTCTTTTCCCCTTAAGCACCTAAAACTAAGTGGTTGAGCCTGAAATTACCATTGCTTTATTCTCCCAAATTCAGGGTCTGACCTCACTAATGTTCATCTAGATGAAGGGGCAAAAATTGCCACAAACCTCCAATATCTTTCCCAGAAGAGTGGAAATTGTTACAGCAACAAAGGGGCTGACTCGATGTGATGCTCGTCACTACTTACGGATAGTATAGACAGGTAGTCAGGTGAGCCGGGGTCAGAAAACAGGAGGATACAACAGGACACAGGGAGTCAAGTCACAGGCCAAAATTCAGAATACCAGGAGAGAGCGTATAACATTCAGGGAGCAGACAGAGACGTGGTCAGGTAACAGTCCGAGGTCAGAAGCCAGGAGGTAATGACAAGAACAGGGAGCATGCAGAGAGGAGTCAAACAACGGACTGGGGTCAAGAAACTAAGATCAGAACACAAGCACAAACACAAGCCAAAAAACACAACTGCAGAACCAGAGAGTACGACTGGCAAGATTCTGGGATGGCATGCTCAGTAATGAAACAGGGTAATTACGGTACCAGAAAGTGGAACACCTGAGTACTCAGCACCTCCCAGAACCTGCATGGAATCCTGTGCTGTCAGTCAACCGGTCAGCTAGTGCTCAAAGAAACACAGCAGAGCATCTCCAAATGCAAAATGCTCTGCACATAGGAAACGTCATTGGCAGCTCCGTAGTTCAGGAAGACGCGGCAGAGCATCACCAGTGTGCAAGATGCTCTGCACAGAGGAATCGTGACACTCCATATTGGTGTCTGTGGATGTAGGATGGGGCGGGGGTCAAAAAATATCCTGGAAGGGAAATATGGAGGGGGCACATACTTTTCTCCATAGGGTGTCTGTCAATCTCCTTGCCAACAGTTCCAATTTTGCCAAGACTGTTCCTTTTACCGAGCTTCAAACTGGATGAAGCTCAACAAAACCAACAATGGACACTTTAATAAACTCTTCTAGGCGTAAACCTTAAATGTCTCACATGTCGAATGTTGGCAAGTGAGATGTTACATGATCATTTTCCACCAGAGATGTGGATCCCTTTATACTTCCACTCACTGCCCTTCTTCAGAGCTGGGTTTCTGTGTGAGGTTCCAGTCACAGTTGCTGACCAACTCCACTCTCTTCCCATCTGTTTTTCTCCAGTGGTTCCTTGGCTGCCATTTTCCTCATTCTCATGGTCATATGCCAAAGGTTCCCAAAAGTAATGAAGTATCTAGATGACGTCTGGCCATGGTGTCTATTACCTCGAATCTCAGCCTGATCCTATCCTTGCCTGGCTCCTGCCCAGTGGTCATTATTAACTCTTCATCTTGACCCTGAAGTTGACCTGGTTTCTGATTCTTGACCCTGAAGTTGACCTGGTTTCTGATTCTTGACCCTGAAGTTGACCTGGTTTCTGATTCTTGACCCTGAAGTTGACCTGGTTTCTGATTCTTGACCCTGAAGTTGACCTGGTTTCTGAATCTTGACCCTGAAGTTGACCTGGTTTCTGAATCTTGACCCTGAAGTTGACCTGGTTTCTGAATCTTGACCCTGAAGTTGACCTGGTTTCTGAATCTTGACCCTGAAGTTGACCTGGTTTCTGATTCTTGACCCTGAAGTTGACCTGGTTTCTGATTCTTGACCCTGAAGTTGACCTGGTTTCTGAATCTTGACCCTGAAGTTGACCTGGTTTCTGATTCTTGACCCTGAAGTTGACCTGGTTTTTGAATCTTGACCCTCAAGTTGAACTGGTTTCTGACCTAATAGCTGTCTTGTTCTAGTCCCAGATTCTGGACTACTCCTGGTTTCTAATTTTGTCCAGTACATTTAGTCTCCTTTTTGATAAATTCTGGCTTTGTCTTTGACCACGCTATCGAAACTGCTGCATTATCAATGTGAGACCATGCCGTTTACCGCAGCACCAGGTCCTTCCTGCAGCAAAGTCTATACCTCCATGCGGATGTTAGCGGGTGAAAATCTGGACATCCCACCCCTGAGACCCCTACATAGTATGAGAATTAGGGATGTGATCTACTATTTTTCCTCACTCTGGTTAGGATGGACAGGCATGGTTGTACATAAACACTTCTGATCTATTCCAGTATCTGCGGACCGTAGCAGAGAACAGGTCTATCATGGGGAAACCACCAACATCTGCGAATACGTGCAGATTTTCCAGATTGAATTCTCAGAAGCGGTGGCTGTTGTGTTAGACTGTGTTCAGATAGATATATTCAACGCGTTTTCACGGGTGGCAGTCATGTGGTTTCTGGCAATAGAAGGTCACAGTGTTTGGCTGCACAGAATGCTCTCTGACTTTCTATTGTTACTGCTGTCAGTATTCATTGGTATAGGTAGCTTTCTTACTGGATTTTCATCTCTCCCCTTTTGGACTCAGCAGAAGCTCGACTTCCACTCAGCTGCTGATTATCAGTACGCTCTTGGTGCTTACATACTCCCTTCTTCCCTGAACTGGTGTTGGTGATATTATTCATTTCACACAAGCTCTGGTTGCAAGCAAGTGGCTTGCTCTCATCTGTAGTATCGTTGCTGAAGCTTTGCTCAACTTCTGCCTGAGTCATCTGTGGATAAATAGTTCATGCATTTCCCCCCTGTGTGTCCTCCTTGTCTCTTCCTTTAGCGTTTAGTGGGCTTGACAAAGAGCTCATCCCATCCTCTCCCTATTTAGGGTCCAGCACTAGGGATACTTCACTTTCCACCTGTTTGTTATCCCTGTATCTTCTTTATAGCTTAGTGGGATTGACTAAGCACTCATCCAATCCCTTCCTTACCTGGGGCCTATTTCAGGGTCAACCAGGGCCAGGTATCCTTCTCGGCGCATAGGTGCTTAACCTATCTAAGGTGGTGAAGGAGCCCAGGATCCAGCAGTAGTTTTGGTCAGGGGGTCACCATATTCCCTTTCCCTAGGCACAGGGTTTCCCTTCCCTTTTGCCGTTCACTTGGTACTTCCCCGTACCTAGCATGACAAAATGCTGTTGTCTTCCTTTAGTAGTTAGTGGGGTTGACGAAGAGCTCATCCCATCCGTTCCCTATTTAGGGTCCAGCACTAGGGGTACCTAGAGTCAGGTATCCGGCTTGGCGCATAGGTGCTTAACCTATCTAGGGTGGTGAGGGACCCCAGGATCCAGCAGTAGGTTTGGTCACGGGTCACCATCTTCCCTTTTCCTAGACACAGGGTTTCCCTTCCTTTTTGCTGTTCGCTTGGTACTTCTCTGTATCTAGCGTAACAAAATGCTTGTGTCTTCCTTTAGTGTTTAGTGGGGTTGACGAAGAGCTTATCCCACCCATACCTAGGGTCAGGTATCCGGCTCGGCGCATAGGTGCGGAACCTATCTAGGGTGGTGAGGGACCCCAGGGACCAGGAATAGGTATACCTAGGGTCAGGTATCCGGAACGGCGCATAGGTGTGGAACCTATTTAGGGTGGTGAGGGACCCCAGGGACCAGGAATAGGTATACCTAGGGTCAGGTATCCGGAACGGCGCATAGGTGTGGAACCTATTTAGGGTGGTGAGGGACCCCAGGGAAGAGCACTAGGGATTGCTAGGGTCAGGTATCCGGAACGGCGCATAGGTGTGGAACCTATTTAGGGTGGTGAGGGACCCCAGGGAAGAGCACTAGGGATTGCTAGGGTCAGGTATCTGGCTCGGCTCATAGGTGCGGAACCTATCTAGGGTGGTTAATGACCCCAGGGCCCAGCACTAGGGATACCTAGGGTCAGGTATCCGGAACGGAGCATAGGTGTGGAATCTATCTAGGGTGGTGAGGGACCCCAGGGAAGAGCGCTAGGGATACCTAGGGTCAAGTATCTGGCTCGGCGCATAGGTTCGGAACCTATCTAGGGTGGTGAGGGACCTTAGGGCCCAGCAATAGGGATACCTAGGGTCAGGTATCCAGCTCAGCACATAGGTGAGGAATTTATCTAAGGTGGTAGAGATACCTAGGGTCAGGTATCCAGCTCAGCACATAGGTGAGGAATTTATCTAAGGTGGTAGAGATACCTAGGGTCAGGTATCCAGCTCGGCACATAGGTGAGGAACCTATCTAGGGTGGTGAGGAACCTCAGGGACCAGCAGTAGAGATACCTAGGGTCAGGTATCCAGCTCGGCACATAGGTGAGGAACCTATCTAGGGTGGTGAGGAACCTCAGGGACCAGCAGTAGAGATACCGAGGGTCAGGTATCCAGCTCGGCGCATAGATGTAGAGCCTATCTAGGGTGGTGAGGAACCTCAGGGACCAGCAGTAAGTTTGGTCAGGGGTCACCATCTCCTCTTTCCCTAAACACAGGAGTCCCCTTCCCTTACCTATCGCTGCTCGCTTGGTACTTCACCGTACCTAGCATGACAGTAAGTTTCCCGACTCTAACACAACCTCGTACCTAGTAGGCTGTAAGTTTGGGTCTAGAGACTCACAGTCAGTCGGAGTACACAATCCAATTGGGAGGTTTGTGCCATCCTCTGGCGTTTGCATTCCGGGACGCTCCCTGCCATATAGTGTGTAGGCAGCTTATCTTGACTCTGCAGCGTCTCCGCCACCTCTACTCAAAAGATCTAATTGCAACACGACACGTGCATGCGTTAAAATTCATTTTTATCTAAATCGACTGCGGCTACTTAATAGAACTTTGGAGGTTGCAAGAAGTAACTATCAGTGGCGGCGATTTGGGGGGGGTCGAAAACCTTCTGCCAGGTTCCCTTTAATCCGGCGTCCTTCTTCCAGAGTTTAATAAAGGGAAAGACTTTTAATTTAGAATCCAAATGTCTCCATATCATATCTGGCTCGGAAGAATATTCGGCTTTCCGCGCTGATACCATCGGTACATACCTCCCATTTTACGCAATTAGGTGCAGCTTAAATGTACCATCTTTTATAGCATTTTGAGTGCACTGTGTTAAATTGGACTGAAGATAATGCGCTTTTTCTGCTCAGATTCAGCTCCGCTGACGCCAGCAGCATATAATTACTACTGATTTCCTATCTCAACTGCCTATAAAAAAATCTCTGCGTGCAAAACTATTACCCACTGACGTATCTGTCTGCAGATAAATCAATGCCAGGTGTATGTGAAGAACACTCCGGAGCAAGAGAGCTGAAAGATGCCAAGCGCCAGTGATTGAGTGGGGGCCACAGAGTGCAGGGGGCTTATAGATACATATAGCGGGTGAAAAAAGTATTGAACACGTCACCAATTTTCTAAGTAAATATATTTCTAAAAGTGCTATTGAGATAAATTTCTCACCAGATGTCAGTAACAACCCATCCAATCCACACAGGCAAAGAAATTAAACCATAGACATCCATACATTTTATGTGATAATGAGAAATGACACAGGGAAAAGGTATTGAACACATTAAGAAAGGTGCAAAAATCCCTGGAAAGTCCTGACACCAGCTGAAATCTATCAGTAATTAGAAAGCAATCCTGCCACTCAGTGAAAAATAAAATAAAAAGGTGTCTCATTACCAAGGTACTACACAAGAAACATCTCATGATGGGTAAAACAAGTGAGCTGTCTCAAGACCTTCACAACCTAACTGTTGCAAAACATACTGATGGCATTGATTACAGGAGAATTTCGAAGGCTCCAGTGAACACTGTTGAGGCCATAATCCGGAAGTGGAAAGAACACAATTTCACCCATAAACCGGCCATGACCTGGTGCTCCCTGCAAGATTTCGAAGGAGGGAAAAAGTATTATCAGAAGAGTTGTCCAAGAGACAAGGACCACCTGTTGAGAGCTACAGAAAGACCTGGAATAAGCAGGTGCAATTGTATCAAAGCAAACCAGTGAGCACTGTTCGTCCATAATCTGGGAGAGCATAATTTCATCATAAATTAGACACCATCAGGTGCTCCCTGCAAAATTTCAGACAGAGGAGTGAAAAGAATTATCAGAAGAGTTGTCCAAGAGCTACAGAGAGGCCTGGAATCAGCATGTATAATTATTCTAGGAAAACAATAAGTAATGCACTCCACCTCCATGGCCTGTATGCAGGCTCCTGTATGCACGCTCCTGTATGCACGCTCCTGTATGCACGCTCCTGTATGCACGCTCCTGTATGCACACTACTGTATGCACGCTCCTGTATGCACGCTCACCCTACAAGACTCCATATCTGAACAAAAAGCAGGTTTAAGGGTGTTTAAAGTTTACTCAACAACCTGTGAAATACTGGAGAATACAGTCTGGTCAGATGAGACCAAAACTAAACTCTTTGGAGGCCATAATACACACCATGTTTGGAGGCCAAAAGGCAAATTACCCTCAAAACTCCAACAATAGTGAAGTGTAGAGGTGGGAACATCATGACGTGGGGCTGATTTTCCCTATACGGCACTGGCAAACTTCATATAATTGAAGAAAGGATGAATGAAGAAATGTACGGAGACATTCCTGATAAAAATCTGCTGCCATCTACCAGGATGATGGAGATGAAACGAGGGAGGACATTTCAGCAGATAATGATCCCAACCACACAGCCAAAGAAAGAAAATAAATCTGCTGCAATGGCCGAGCCGATCACCGGAGCTGAATCCAATAGAAAATGTATGGAAGAAACTAAAGCGTCACGCTGTACTATGGGAGACACTGAAGCAATCTGGAAGTGTTGCCTCAGGGAGTAGTTAGCAGACCAACCACTAGGGGGTGATAGGGTAGAAAATAAGCCTGCACTAATGAAACGCTGTCCCAAAGGGAAGCGCTGCAGCCTAAATGAACAGAAAGATGGACAGCCCAGTAGAGGGCAGTAGAGTAGTCAGCATGCCGGGTCTGCAACAGGAGGTCTCGTCAATGGTACAGGAGAAGGCAAAGCATGGTCAGGTGATAGCCAAAAGGTCAGAAACCGGGAAGTAACGAAAAAAGGAGCGGGAAAGACAGGGACGAGGACAGGAACTGGGACACAGGACAGAGGTCAGACAAAAGGCAATGGACAGACAAATTGAGGAGGAAAAGAGACAGGAGGGGAACAGAGGTAGAGACAAGGACAAGACAAGAGCCCCAGATCAGGTCGGGTCCGGTGGGAGACAGAGGTCAGATAGAGTCAGGGGGAAGGTGGAGGTCAGATCAGGTCAGGGGGAAAACGGAGGTCAGGACAGGACAGAAAACGGGTCAAAATGGGAATATAACGCAGCTGAGCCAGAAATATCACTGGCGAAGCACAGGAGGTACAGTGCCAGGATATAGCGGCCAGTAGATCAGAGCGAGGCAGCATGGATTAACCCTTCATGACCAGGAACCCTAAGAAGGAATACCAGCAATGACTCATCACCAGCTGAGTCAGGCAAGGATCATGACAAAAGTTGTGGGTTCATAGAAGAAGCCGGGACCTGCAGGATGTGAGGAGTGTTTGTGTGGAAGAATAGGCCAAAATCCCACCTGAGCAATGCAGGCGAATAAAGTCTCCATACAAGAGGTGTCTGGAGCTTCATCACCAACCAAGGCTTTTGTAAGAAATATTAAATAGATTTCAGTAACGTGTTCAATACTTTTTGCCTGTGTCATTTCTCATTATTACACATAATTTAATTTATGGACATCTATGGTTTGATTTCTTTACCTATGTGGATTGGATGGGTTGTTAACGACATCTGGTGTAAATTCATGTTTATAGCACCTTTAGAACTATAGTTACTTAGAATATTGTTGACGTGTTCAATACTTATTTCATCCAATGTATATAAACATATGTATTACTTCTGGCTTAAAAGAACATGAAACTGAACGGGATCGAGTACATTCTTTAGTCCTCCAACGTGGTCCTCCAACCTCAGATTTCCCAGTCTATAATGTAATGAATGTCTAGGAGTCAGCACAGTGCCTCAAAAGAGGGAGTACAGAATGGCCTCTTGCAGCTTTGTTGCCTTCTATAAACAATTATATCTGCATCCTAAGGTCAAGGCAGATAGCAGAAAGTGTGTGTGTGTGTGTGTGTGTGTGTGTGAAGGAGGTGCTACTGAATTGCTTGGCAGCAGGCTGTCATATTTCTGAGCAAAGTGTTGCCTGTGTTAGCTAAATTGCTGGCCATGAACAAATATATCTGCATCTTTAGGACAAGGAATGTAGCAGAAATTGTGTGTGAAGGAGGTGCTGCTGAAGTGCTTGGCAGCAGGCTGTCATATTTCTGACAAAGTGTTGCCTGTGTTAGCTCCATTGCCGGCCATAAACAATTATATCTGCATCTTAAGAATAAGGAATACAGGATAAATTTTGTGTGTGTGAAGGAGGTGCTGCTGAAGTGCTTGGCAGCAGGCTGTCATATTTATGAGCAAAGTTTTGCCTGTTTAGCTCCATTGCTGGCCATAAACAATTCTATCTGCATCTTAAGGACAAGCAATATAGCAGAAATTGTGTGTGTAAAGGAGGTGCTGCTGAAGTGCTTGGCAGCAGACTGTCATATTTCTGAGCAAGTGTTGCTTTTGTTAGCTCCATTGCCGGCCATAAACAATTATATCTGCATCTTAAGGACAAGGAATACAGGATAAATTTTGTGTGTGTGAAGGAAATGCTGCTGAAGTGCTTGGCAGCAGGCTGTCATATTTATGAACAAAGTTTTGCCTGTTTTAGCTCCATTGCCGGCCATAAACTATTTTATCTGCATCTTAAGGACAAGAAGCATAGCAGAAATTGTGTGTGTGTGTGTGTGGTGTGTGTGTGTGTGTGTGTGTGTGTGAAGGAGGTGCTGCTGAAGTGCTTGGCAGCAGGCTGTCATATTTCTGACAAAGTGTTGCCTGTGTTAGCTCCATTGCCGGCCATAAACAATTATATCTGCATCTTAAGAATAAGGAATACAGGATAAATTTTGTGTGTGTGAAGGAGGTGCTGCTGAAGTGCTTGGCAGCAGGCTGTCATATTTATGAGCAAAGTTTTGCCTGTTTAGCTCCATTGCTGGCCATAAACAATTCTATCTGCATCTTAAGGACAAGCAATATAGCAGAAATTGTGTGTGTAAAGGAGGTGCTGCTGAAGTGCTTGGCAACAGGCTGTCATATTTCTGAGCAAAGTGTTGCCTGTGTTAGCTCCATTGCCAGCCATAAACAATTATATCTGCATCTTAAGAACAAGGTATATAGCAGAAATTGTGTGTGTGAAGGAGGTGCTGCTGAAGTGCTTGGCAGCAGGCTGTCATATTTATGAGCAATGTATTGCCTGTGTTAGCTCCATTGCTGGTCATACACAATTATATCTGCATCTTAAGGAAAAGGAATATAGCAGAAATTGTGTGTGTGAAGGAGGTGCTGCTGAAGTGCTTGGCAGCAGGCTGTCATATTTATGAACAAAGTTTTGCCTGTTTTAGCTCCATTGCCGGCCATAAACAATTCTATCTGCATCTTAAAGACAAGAAATATAGCCGTAATTGTGTGTGTAAAGGAGGTGCTGCTGAAGTGCTTGGCAGCAGCCTGTCATATTTATGAGCAAAGTGTTGCTGTGTGGGTGACAACCACTCTGTCCAATGTGGACCAATGTACCCATACTATTAAAGGGACACACTACATGACCACGCGCTCCACTTACATACTAAAATCGGTCCTACGCAAGACATGATGGAACCCCAATGAAGTCTATAGGGGATCAGAGTGAGGTAGAGTGTGTTGCTGCTTTCTAGTAAGTGTTTTATCACACCTCAGTGCTGGATTCACATCTACACAGCTCAGTTCTGCTTCTGAACATGTGCTGCATAGGCAGGAATCCTGTGTGCGCTTTTTATTGGCAATATAACTACTAGTCTCCACCCAATAGCTCAGAGACAACAGAAAATTAGAGCCTGTGGAGGGTAAAACTGGTGAAAAATGCAGGATACAAGTCATATAGTGCCAGAAATTGTACAAACGACAGTTTATACTGAAAAGTCAGCCAATGTGGGATGAATCAGGATCACACTCCACAGCAGAGGTTGCGTACAACTACAACTCCCAGCATGCACATCCAGCTGTCAGGGACATGTTGCTTTTAAGCTGTTCCGAAGAATATACCTCTGGAAACTTTTCTTAGAGAGAAACGCACTTAAATCTAAATCAGAAATTTCGGGAACTAAAAAAAAGACTATAAAGAAAAAATAAAATAAAACAATGTAAAAGTCATTTATAGCATTTACATTTCTTAGAAAATTGCCTGTAAAATCCCAGACTTTGGGAATCTACATAAACTGCACACAGCAATTTTCTGGCTGTCTGTGGGTGTCCTAATGAATGGAGATAATCACATAGAAGTAGATGATTTCCTCCATAAAGCGATGGCACGCTTATACAAAATTGCTAAAGGCAAATCAATTAAAAGAACAAAAAAAAAGGAGACGGAAACTGGAGCTGTCAGTCACTCCGCCGGGAGAGGTTTCCAGAGATGCCGATAACCGACATATCATCATCATATGGTACGATAATCACCGGTGCATTATATATAGCGGTTGTATTATTTATGACCATTGCATTCAGAGATGCCGATAACCGACACATCATCATCATATGGAGCGATAATCACCGGCGCATTATATATAGCGGTTGTATTATTTATGACCATTGCATTCAGAGATGCCGATAACCGACACATCATCATCATATGGAGCGATAATCACCGGTGCATTATATATAGCGGTTGTATTATTTATGACCATTGCATTCAGAGATGCCGATAACCGACACATCATCATCATATGGTGCGATAATCACCGGCGCATTGTTTATGACCGCTGCATTCAGAGATGCCAATAACCGACATATCATCATCATATGGTGCGATAATCACCGGCGCATTGTTTATGACCGCTGCATTCAGAGATGCCGATAACCGACATATCATCATCATATGGTGCGATAATCACCGGCGCATTCTATATAACAGTTGCATTATTTATGACCATTGCATTCAGAGATGCTGATAACCGACACATCATCATCATATGGTGCGATAATCACCAGCGCATTATATATAACAGTTGCATTATTTATGACCATTGCATTCAGAGATGCCGATAACCGACACATCATCATCATATGGTGCGATAATCGCCGGCACATTATACAGTTAGGTCCAGAAATATTTGGACAGTGACACAAGTTTTGTTATTTTAGCTGTTTACAAAAACATGTTCAGAAATACAATTCTATATATAATATGGGCTGAAAGTGCACACTCCCAGCTGCAATATGAGAATTTTCACATCCAAATCGGAGAAAGGGTTTAGGAATCATAGCTCTGTAATGCATAGCCTCCTCTTTTTCAAGGGACCAAAAGTAATTGGACAAGGGACTCTAAGGGCTGCAATTAACTCTGAAGGCGTCTCCCTCGTTAACCTGTAATCAATGAAGTAGTTAAAAGGTCTGGGGTTGATTACAGGTGTGTGGTTTTGCATTTGGAAGCTGTTGCTGTGACCAGACAACATGCGGTCTAAGGAACTCTCAATTGAGGTGAAGCAGAACATCCTGAGGCTGAAAAAAAAGAAAAATTCCATCAGAGAGATAGCAGACATGCTTGGAGTAGCAAAATCAACAGTCGGGTACATTCTGAGAAAAAAGGAATTGACTGGTGTGCTTGGGAACTCAAAAAGGCCTGGGCGTCCACGGATGACAACAGTGGTGGATGATCGCCGCATACTTTCTTTGGTGAAGAAGAACCCGTTCACAACATCAACTGAAGTCCAGAACACTCTCAGTGAAGTAGGTGTATCTGTCTCTAAGTCAACAGTAAAGAGAAGACTCCATGAAAGTAAATACAAAGGGTTCACATCTAGATGCAAACCATTCATCAATTCCAAAAATAGACAGGCCAGAGTTACATTTGCTGAAAAACACCTCATGAAGCCAGCTCAGTTCTGGAAAAGTATTCTATGGACAGATGAGACAAAGATCAACCTGTACCAGAATGATGGGAAGAAAAAAGTTTGGAGAAGAAAGGGAATGGCACATGATCCAAGGCACACCACATCCTCTGTAAAACATGGTGGAGGTAACGTGATGGCATGGGCATGCATGGCTTTCAATGGCACTGGGTCACTTGTGTTTATTGATGACATAACAGCAGACAAGAGTAGCCGGATGAATTCTGAAGTGTACCGGGATATACTTTCAGCCCAGATTCAGCCAAATGCCGCAAAGTTGATCGGACGGCGCTTCATAGTACAGATAGACAATGACCCCAAGCATACAGCCAAAGCTACCCAGGAGTTCATGAGTGCAAAAAAGTGGAACATTCTGCAATGGCCAAGTCAATCACCAGATCTTAACCCAATTGAGCATGCATTTCACTTGCTCAAATCCAGACTTAAGACGGAAAGACCCACAAACAAGCAAGACCTGAAGGCTGCGGCTGTAAAGGCCTGGCAAAGCATTAAGAAGGAGGAAACCCAGTGTTTGGTGATGTCCATGGGTTCCAGACTTAAGGCAGTGATTGCCTCCAAAGGATTCGCAACAAAATATTGAAAATAAAAATATTTTGTTTGGGTTTGGTTTATTTGTCCAATTACTTTTGACCTCCTAAAATGTGGAGTGTTTGTAAAGAAATGTGACAATTCCTACAATTTCTATCAGATATTTTTGTTCAAACCTTCAAATTAAACGTTACAATCTGCACTTGAATTCTGATGTAGAGGTTTCATTTCAAATCCAATGTGGTCGCATGCAGAGCCCAACTCGCCAAAATTGTGTCACTGTCCAAATATTTCTGGACCTAACTGTATATAGCAGTTGCATTGTTTAGGACTGTTGCATTCAAAGATGCCGATAACTGACATATCATCATCATATGGTGCGATAATCGCCGGCATATTATTTATGACCATTGCATTCAGTAATACACATTGGATCGCATACAGTGAGTGCAATGGATACAATTAGGAGCACATTGTCTATATTAATTAGTGGTAAATCTAAGCTGTCAATAATATTTAACTGTTATAAATCTCCCATAACATTAATCAGCAACCCGACTTATTAAAATATATTTATTACCCATAATGCACCTGGGTCAGATGACGGATTTGAATTACTCCTGTAAAGCGATGTGTTCTTCCTTTTCCTTCCAGTTGATGTGAGACACCCTGTGGTCACTCCGGGTACTGCATGGAAACTTGATCACAGCACGAGTAACGGGCTTTGACGGGCGCTGTATGTGCACAGATGCTCTTCCTATAAATTGTCAACCATTCTGTTAATTTGTTTGAAATCTGAGGAATAGGGACACACCATAGATGCCTCATGCAACGGTTTGAACAGTTCCTTGAAGAATAACTTTTTGTTTTTAAGTAATAATCCCTAGGGATTACAACGTTATGAAATATTGTAAAATACTTTGTTACCTTATTTTGCTTCCTTTTTTTCTCCAAACACTATGCCACAGTGCTTTTTCAATGCACATTTGATGCTGCTTTAAAAGCTGCTTTCATCTGCTGCTGGACTTCCATACATTATATTCAGTAGGTCTGTGTAGGGTAATTTTCCTATCTGAGTGCTGGGTGCGAAGCAGAGGAGACAGGGAAATTCCCATATACAAACTGAATAGAGAGTAGGGCTTTTGTTGAGCAGCAGTTAAAAGCAGCTTTTAAAGGAGCAAGAAACAACACCACAGAATGGGAGAGAAATAGGCAAAATATGGTAATGAAGTAAAAGAATGAAATAATAAAAAAAATATATAAGAGTTTAGTTACTCTTGTAATAGAAAGTTAAATGACGCGATCACACTCCAAACCAGAAATCATCCGCCTGAATTTTTTCCATTTGTCTAAGAATAGACTGAGGTCCAGGCAGGTCCTTACTATAGTTTTCTTAGCCTTTTCCAGCTTCATGCGTCTTTATATCACGTCTTCTGAAAGGTTTCCTCAAGGCCGGGCTCATGCTTTTAAGAAAAACAGACGAGTCAGTAACAACGAGGCATTGTGCTCCTTTATTTTAGTGGATAAAACATCTATGAGACCCAGAGAAACAATCTCATCTCCTTCATTGGAACCCCTACTGCACATGAGCTCCTGGAGACGCCATTAATCAAAGGTGCACTT